>NC_052314.1:8565429-8762929 GCF_016432855.1 Salvelinus namaycush | reverse complement strand
TTGATGTTGTGTCTCCAGGTCTACCGCATTGTGTGTAAGTTGGGGTACGGTGAAGCGTGGTGGTCCACGACGGTGGTGACTAACCATGGGGACAGACGTCAGTCAGTGAGTCGCCAGCCTTCCTTCACCCTGTCAGAGTGGACAGACGCCCAGGAGGACCTGATGAACCTAGAAGCTGAACCCCAGACACCTGTCTTTGACCTGGGTCTGGACACCAGGACGGAGGGGGACATCACCACCCTCTCTGTTACACCTGTGGGCCTGCAAGAGAGGTCAGTGGGAGGATGGAGATGGAGAGGTGATCTCCAAGGGGGGGGGGGGGGGGGGGGGGGTCTGTGTGTGCACAATTGCAATACATTTTTCTTGTACATGGTAAACCCTAATGTGCTGTCGTGACTCATAACTTTTGAGGAAACCTGTTGCACTTCATATATCTGAGTATAGTTACTTAAAGTGATTTTGTAGTCTTTACTCAAATTGATTGTCACTGTGACTCTGTAGGGGGTCCAGATTTGAGTTGTGTTAGCTTGAACATTTTGAGTAACTCACCCACTAAGCCACCCCTCCAATATAATTTCCCAGTGTGCCTTGCCTTTTCGAGTGAATTGTACAGATGTAGGATTTTAATATGATCAATCAAATGTATTTATAAAGCCCTTTTTACATCAGCCGATGTCACAAAGTGCTATACAGAAACCCAGCCTAAAACCCAAACAGCAAGCAATACAGATGTAGAAGGACGGTGGCTAGGAAAAACTCAGGAACATAGGAAGAAGGAACCTAGGAAGAAACCTAGAGAGGAACCAGGCTCTGAGGGATGGCTAGTCCTCTTCTGTCTGTGCCGGGTTGAGATTATAACAGTACATGGCCAAGATGTTCAAGCGTTCATAGATGACCAGCAGGGTCAAATAATAATAATAATAATCAAAGTGGTTGTCGAGGGTGCAACAGGTCAGCACCTCAGGAATAAATGTCAGCTGGCTTTTCATAGCCGAGCATTCAGAGTTAGAGACAGCAGGTGCGGTAGAGAGAGAGTCGAAAACAGCAGGTCCGGGACAAGGTAACACGTCCGGTGAACAGGTCAGGGTTCCATAGCCGCAGGCAGAACCGTTTAAACTGGAGCAGCAGCACAACCAGGTGGACTGGGGACAGCAAGGAGTCATCAGGCCAGGTAGTCCTGAGGCTTGGTCCCAGGGCTCAGGTCCTCCTGGAGGGGAGGGAGAGGTAGAGAGAGAGAATTAGACTTAAATTCACACAGGACACCGGATAAGACAGGATAAGTACTCCAGACATAACAGACTGATCCTAGCCCCCCGACACATAAACTATTGCAGCATAAATACTGGAGGCTGAGACAGGAGGGTTCGGGAGACATTGTGGCCCCGTCCGACGATACTCCGGACGGGGCAAACCAAGCAGGATATAACCCCACCCACTTTGCCAAAGCACAGCCCCCACACCACTAGAGGGATATCCTCAACCACCAACTTACTGTACTACCCTGAGACAAGGCTGAGTATAGCCCACGAAGATCTACCCCACTGCACGAACTCGAGGGGATCGCCAAACCCAGATCACTCTTTTGTTGCTGAGGATTTTCCTGAACAGCAAGAAATGCAAACATGTAGTGTTTAAAAAGGCTTGTAAAGTTGATAATTTCCACTTTAAAATGTCAGACTTGATTTGCCCTGAAGAAAAATGTATCAAGCCCTTGTAAAAATGTAAATATTTAACTAGGCAAGTCATTTAAGAATACATTTTTATTTACAATGACAGCCTACCCCGACCAACTGTGTACCGTCCTATGGAACTCCCAATCACAGACAGAGGTGAAACAGCCTGGGTTCAAACCAGGGACTGTGGTGACGCCTCTTGCACTGAGATGCAGTGCCTTAGACCACAGTGCCACTGCTGTAGTTTCAGTATTCAAACTTCCCTAACTTGGCAGTCATTCTGAATGCAGGTTGCGGGTGATTAACAATTCCACTTGTTGGATATCCTAACTCTGGCTGGATTCCAATAGGAATTAAATATCACTTTGCAAGCATAATGTGATTTGCAGGCTTGATGTGGCCTGTAAACCAGAAGATTCTGAACACCACTGAGTTAGGGTATAACTAGGCCCTCAAAGAAAGGCCTTGTGATATACACTGAGTGTACAAAACATTAAGAAAACCTTCCTAATATTGGGTTGCCTAACTTTTTTTTTAAATGTGTTGATCTGACTTCTCATTTAGTTTTGAGTCAGTACCACAAAAACATTTGAAGAAATAATGAGTTCAATTTACTAGAAGTATTTGAGTTAAAAAAATGTGTATACAAAATTACAGTGTATGCGTCTGTGCCATCCAATGTGTGTGTGTGTGTGTGTGTGTGTGTGTGTGTGTGTGTGTGTGTGTGTGTGTGTGTGTGTGTGTGTGTGTGTGTGTGTGTGTGTGTGTGTGTGTGTGTGTGTGTGTGTGTGTGTTAGGAGGGGCTCCAACGTGTCCCTGACCCTGGACATGTGTTCTCCTGGCTGTACGGAGCCCTATGGCTACGGTGCCCAGCTCTCCCCCAGAGACCAGACTGCCAAGGAGTACCTGAGAGAGGGAACAAACACACTCAGCCCTGCCCAGCTCCACACACGCGCTATGGACGACCAAGCCCTACAGGCAGAGTTCTATGTGAGTAACACACAAACCCACCAAGGAGCTCTCAACACCCAGAGGCTACTATAAACAGTGTATGAGATGTTGACACAGTGAAAGCATTAGCATTCTCAGCTCCATAGAGGATGCATTACACCTTTAGGCTGAGATATACACTCACAATCACACACACTATCTCTAAGACAGAGGTAGGTCTACACAATCACACACTCTCTAAGGTAGATGTACACACTCACTACTAGTGTAAACCAAAGTTTCCCAAAATCAGTCCTGGGGCCCCCTCTGCGTGCACCGACTTTGGGCAACCCTGGTCTAAACTGTGTGTGCAATAGACACAAACCAAGACGAGCACACACAATCATGCACCAGGGAAACCATTTCCTGGACACAACCACACATCACTAAGCTACTGTACATCCATTGTTCTGTTGCCAGGAAACTCCCATGAACTTTGTGGACCCAAAGGAGTACAACTACCCAGGCCTGGTGAGGAAGAACCGCTATAAGACCATCCTGCCCAGTGAGTGGACTCCCAACAGCAGTCATTTCCAATCGCTCTCTGAACCTCACAAATGAAAGCAGAGACACACACACACACATACACACACAGGCAGTTGTCTGGGTCTTGTGATATGGTCCTGTGTTTTCCAGACACACACAGTAGAGTGATCCTCCAGACAGCAGATGAAGATGAATTCCTCAGGACCTACATCAATGCTAACTACCTACAGGTAGGTCTCTGTCTAACTACCTACAGGTAGGTCTCTGTCTAACTACCTACAGGTAGGTCTCTGTCTAACTACCTACAGGTAGGTCTCTGTCTAACTACCTACAGGTAGGTCTCTGTCTAACTACCTACATGTAGGTCTCTGTCTAACTACCTACAGGTAGGTCTCTGTCTAACTACCTACAGGTAGGTCTCTGTCTAACTACCTACAGGTAGGTCTCTGTATATCTACCTACAGGTAGGTCTCTGTCTAACTACCTACAGGTAGGTCTCTGTATATCTACCTACAGGTAGGTCTCTGTCTAACTACCTACAGGTAGGTCTCTGTCTAACTACCTACAGGTAGGTCTCTGTATATCTACCTACAGGTAGGTCTCTGTCTAACTACCTACAGGTAGGTCTCTGTCTAACTACCTACAGGTAGGTCTCTGTCTAACTACCTACATGTAGGTCTCTGTCTAACTACCTACAGGTAGGTCTCTGTCTAACAACATACAGGTAGGTCTCTGTATATCTACCTACAGGTAGGTCTCTGTATATCTACCTACAGGTAGGTCTCTGTATATCTACCTACAGGTAGGTCTCTGTCTAACTACCTACAGGTAGGTCTCTGTCTAACTACCTACAGGTAGGTCTCTGTCTAACAACATACAGGTAGGTCTCTGTCTAACTACCTACAGGTAGGTCTCTGTATATCTACCTACAGGTAGGTCTCTGTCTAACTACCTACAGGTAGGTCTCTGTCTAACAACATACAGGTAGGTCTCTGTCTAACTACCTACAGGTAGGTCTCTGTATATCTACCTACAGGTAGGTCTCTGTCTAACAACATACAGGTAGGTCTCTGTCTAACTACTGCTCCATCTCAACTAATTAATGTACAAGCAATGCCGTCCCAGCCAATAGCCACATAAGTGGACGATTAGGGCCCAGCGGCTTGTAAGCTAGGGCCTTGTGTACAAGTTTACTCATCCATGGTCCTGCGAGAACTACTATGTTGCTGTCACTAGAACTACTGTGTTGCCGTCACTAGAACTACTGTGTTGCCGTCACTAGAACTACTGTGTTGACTTCACTAGAACTACTGTGTTGCCGTCACTAGAACTACTGTGTTGCCGTCACTAGAACTACTGTGTTGCCGTCACTAGAACTACTGTGTTGCCTTCACTAGAACTACTGTGTTGCCGTCACTAGAACTACTGTGTTGCCGTCACTAGAACTACTGTGTTGCCGTCACTAGAACTACTGTGTTGCCGTCACTAGAACTTCTGTGTTGCTGTCCACAGGGTTACGGGGGTGAGGAGCGGGCGTACATCGCTACCCAAGGTCCTACAGTCAACACGGTGGGAGATTTCTGGAGGATGGTGTGGCAGGAACGCTGTCCTATCATCGTCATGATCACTAACCTAGAGGAGAAGAATGAGGTAGGGAGGGAGGGAGGGAGGGAGAAAGAGATAGACCAGAGGTAAATTCCCATGTGAACTCTGGCTCTCTGTTGCCCCTTACAGAAATGTGCAGAGTACTGGCCTGAGGACTCTGTGTCCCACGAGGGCATCCTGATCACGGTTGTCACGGTAACCCAGGAGGACGACTACAGCCTGAGGGTCTTCACTCTGAAGGTGAGACTAAATCTACAGTATGCATCTATACATCAATGCCAAGAACACCAGGACATCACAGGAGGCTGCTGAGGGGAGAACGGCTCATAATAATGGCCGGTACGACGCAAATGGAATGGCATCAAACACCTGGAAACCATGTGTTTGATGTATTTGTGTGTCTGTGAGACAGTGTGATGGAGAGGAGCGCAGCCTCAGGCAGTACTGGTACACCTCCTGGCCTGACCAGAAGACACCGGACAAAGCCCCGCCCCTCCTGGAGCTGGTACAGGAAGTGGAGCAGGCAAGAGAGGAAGCTCTGCCCACCAGCGGCCCTGTCATCGTCCACTGCAGGTGGGGTTGGAAACACAGACATTATACCCACACCTATTACCGTCAGTAGGGAGGACGTCTCAGTGGATTTTTTGGAAGGTCTGTGCCCCTGGAGATAGAAGACTTGTGGCAGCATTGGAAGGTATGTGCACCTAGAGATAGAAGACGTGTGGCAGCATTGGAAGGTCTGTGCCCCTAGAGATAGAAGACTTGTGGCAGCATTGGAAGGTCTGTGCCCCTAGAGATAGAAGACGTGTGGCAGCATTGGAAGGTCTGTGCCCCTAGAGATAGAAGACGTGTGGCAGCATTGGAAGGTCTGTGCACCTAGAGATAGAAGACTTGTGGCAGCATTGGAAGGTCTGTGCACCTAGAGATAGAAGAGGTGTGGCAGCATTGGAAGGTCTGTGCACCTAGAGATAGAAGACGTGTGGCAGCATTGGAAGGTCTGTGCACCTAGAGATAGAAGATGTGTGGCAGCATTGGAAGGTCTGTGCCCCTAGAGATAGAAGATGTGTGGCAGCATTGGAAGGTCTGTGCACCTAGAGATAGAAGACGTGTGGCAGCATTGGAAGGTATGTGCCCCTAGAGATAGAAGATGTGTGGCAGCATTGGAAGGTCTGTGCCCCTAGAGATAGAAGATGTGTGGCAGCATTGGAAGGTCTGTGCCCCTAGAGATAGAAGACGTGTGGCAGCATTGGAAGGTCTGTGCCCCTAGAGATAGAAGATGTGTGGCAGCATTGGAAGGTCTGTGCCCCTAGAGATAGAAGACTTGTGGCAGCATTGGAAGGTCTGTGCCCCTAGAGATAGAAGACGTGTGGCAGCATTGGAAGGTCTGTGCCCCTAGAGATAGAAGACGTGTGGCAGCATTGGAAGGCCTGTGCCCCTAGAGATAGAAGACTTGTGGCAGCATTGGAAGGTCTGTGCCCCTAGAGATAGAAGACGTGTGGCAGCATTGGAAGGTCTGTGCCCCTAGAGATAGAAGATGTGTGGCAGCATTGGAAGGTCTGTGCCCCTAGAGATAGAAGACGTGTGGCAGCATTGGAAGGTCTGTGCACCTAGAGAGAGAATACTTGTGGCAGCATTGGAAGGTCTGTGCCCCTAGAGATAGAAGACGTGTGGCAGCATTGGAAGGTCTGTGCCCCTAGAGATAGAAGACTTGTGGCAGCATTGGAAGGTCTGTGCCCCTAGAGATAGAAGACGTGTGGCAGCATTGGAAGGTCTGTGCACCTAGAGATAGAAGACGTGTGGCAGCATTGGAAGGTCTGTGCCCCTAGAGATAGAAGACGTGTGGCAGCATTGGAAGGTCTGTGCCCCTAGAGATAGAAGACGTGTGGCAGCATTGGAAGGTCTGTGCCCCTAGAGATAGAAGACATGTGGCAGCATTGGAAGGTCTGTGCCCCTAGAGATAGAAGACGTGTGGCAGCATTGGAAGGCCTGTGCACCTAGAGATAGAAGAGGTGTGGCAGCATTGGAAGGTCTGTTCACCTAGAGATAGAAGACGTGTGGCATCATTGGAAGGTCTGTGCACCTAGAGATAGAAGACGTGTGGCAGCATTGGAAGGTCTGTGCACCTAGAGATAGAAGACGTGTGGCAGCATTGGAAGGCCTGTGCACCTAGAGATAGAAGAGGTGTGGCAGCATTGGAAGGCCTGTGCACCTAGAGATAGAAGACATGTGGCAGCATTGGAAGGTCTGTGCACCTAGAGATAGAAGACGTGTGGCAGCATTGGAAGGTCTGTGCCCCTAGAGATAGAAGACGTGTGGCAGCATTGGAAGGTCTGTGCACCTAGAGATAGAAGACTTGTGGCAGCATTGGAAGGTCTGTGCACCTAGAGATAGAAGACGTGTGGCAGCATTGGAAGGTCTGTGCACCTAGAGATAGAAGACGTGTGGCAGCATTGGAAGGTCTGTGCACCTAGAGATAGAAGACTTGTGGCAGCATTGGAAGGTCTGTGCACCTAGAGATAGAAGACGTGTGGCAGCATTGGAAGGTCTGTGCACCTAGAGATAGAAGACGTGTGGCATCATTGGAAGGTGTGTGCACCTAGAGATAGAAGAGGGCAGCATTGCAGAAATCCTCTAAAACCGTGGTTGGTCAGGTCTAATACATTAATGGTTCCTCTTCATCCTCCTCCTCTTCATCATCATCCTCTTCTTCCTCTTCATCCTCCTCCCAGTGCTGGGATAGGTCGGACAGGCTGTTTCATCGCCACCTCCATCCTGTGTAAACAGCTGAGGAGTGAGGGTGTGGTCGACATACTGAGAACTACCTGCCAGCTCCGCCTCGACAGGTCAGTCTACCGTCTGTCTTTCTTTACACCTGTCTGTCTTTGTTTCTTCCCTGACACGTATGTGTGTGTGTGTGTGTGTGTGTGTGTGTGTGTGTGTGTGTGTGTGTGTGTGTGTGTGTGTGTGTGTGTGTGTGTGTGTGTGTCTGTGTGTGTGTGTGTGTGTGTCTGTGTGTGTGTGTGTGTGTGTGTGTGTGTGTGTGTGTGTGTGTGTGTGTGTGTGTGTGTGTGTGTGTGTGTGTGTGTGTGTGTGTGTGTGTGTGTGTGTGTGTGTGTGTGTGTGCGACAGAGGCGGGATGATCCAGACGGGTGAGCAGTACCAGTTTGTGCACCACGTCCTCAGCCTGTACGAGAAGCAGCTGTCCCACACTGCAGAGGAGTAGAGCACCACACCTGTACCTCCATCTTAATGTCACCCTTTAACGCACAGAAAACAACAACATCCTGGCCCCTCCATTTCAGAGGCCCACATACGAAAAGCCCGATCTTGATTTGAGAACTTTGCTTATAAGACGGAAACTGCTGAGGTTGAAGTTTCATTATGCTGCAAGAAATTATTTTAAATAAAACAACTGCTATGAATTAAAACTATTTTACTGATTTGCTTTGAGGACGATGCTCTAAAAGTAGTGATGATGAAACGTTCTGTCACTTCTAACTCAAACATTTGTTTTCACACTTGCCAGAGGTCTATCCAGGATATCTTATCCAGGATGCCCTATCAAGTGCCAGTTAACTTTGGATTATTCAGATTCCTCCAGATCAGAAAAAGTTCAGCCTATATTAAAACAGTGATGTTAAACAATCGCATAGTGAGGGGTCACATGTTTGTCTGAAACGTAAGCATACCAAACTATCCCCTATGAGCAGGATGAAAAGACATGCTCACTGGGTCTCTTTATGTTAAAACAGTACAGCAGCCTTTCAAACTCCTGGTGTAGTCAGGAGTCACCTCATCTTCAGGTTGCATGGTGCTCCGTGTTCATTACCATTGACTGAGCCATGTACAATAGAACTCTACAGAACCATAGAGGAATGTAACCATTAGGTAACTAGGCATTGTGTGCAGTCCCTACAGTATTACAGTGTCATGTGTATGTGCAGTCAGTCCGTCATCATCATGACCTCCATGGTGCCATCATGACCTCACACAGAGGCATCATGTGACCACCGATACTGAGGGGGCGTGTGCATGTCTCATCTCCTGGGTTCACACATGAGCTGTTAGGACCATCACATAGTGGAAGAATCCAGAGAAAGAGGAGTAGCAAAACTTGCCCCTGTTCTTTTTTTTGAAGGTGTAAAATAACCTGGGTGCCAGTCTGCATCGGCTCAGTGACAACCTCTTGTGGAATTGTCATTCCTTGACCATAACAATGGAGTCAGCAAAAGCACAAACAGGTCTGGGACCAGGATAGGAGTAAATCAGATAGGAGCAGAAAAGTACAAATGTAAAGGTTGCGAGAAGAAACAACACTTCAAACTGGAGTTTATCTTAACCCTATTTGATGATTTTGCTTTCTTTCTTAGTTGTTATTTCCCCTCTCACAAAGGATGCATGCTGGGAAAACCTGACCCCCCTAACCCTTCCCATCAGTGCCCCCTCAGTGGTGTTGGGAGGATGACACATCTACTCTCAACAGTAGCCTAAACACATGCGTGATGTTAGCTGCCCATGATTGTTGTATAGATAGGCCAAGCCTAATCCGTATGAAGCACAACAGACCAACTATGGTTGTGTCTCTGATGTTCAGCTGTAAATGTTCTTTTCTGTATCGTGTTTTGACTGTGTTGACTTAAATGGATTGCATGTGCTGTATGGGACTCTCGTAAGTCCACAATCAAAGCGAAGTGATTGGTTGTCCAGCTTTCTGTTGTGTACGGGTTCTCCTATTATGTTGCAATGCTTTTGATACAGTTTGCTTTTGTGAAACCAACCAGAGATATTTTTAGAACATTTTGATACAATTCTTTCGAGTAGATGCCTTGTGTATATTACCATTTACACCACAATGGAATGTAGCTCATACTGTGGTCAAACCATTGGTTTATATCGCAAGATTTGACAGATAAAAAAAATGTGACAACTAACTAAGTTACCTTACAACAACAACAAAAAACACTGATTATGTTTTGTCTACAGTATTACTTTGATGCCTCTAGGCTTTGCTTTAATATGCTTTGCTTTATGTGTCCAAGATTTTATCTTGTTTTCAGTTTTCACAGAGTCCTTAAATATTCCCCATATTCAATTGAATTACATAAGGAAAATCACACTGTGGTTTCCCTCTAAATGTTCACGCTGTAGTTAGGACATGTGTGGAGTGTGGTTTCTCCTCAATGCCAATGTCCATGAGAGGAACAGCTTGCAGCCAGGGTTTAGATGTGGTTAACACCTCCGGTACTTAATATTCTGACCTACAGTGTGGTTTCTCTTGGTGTGTAACTGATTGAATTGGGGCCTGTGACTCTTGGGCAGACGGGCTTTACAACAACATGAGAAATAATATGAGCTACGTGTATGGCAGCTAAAACAATGATTACGAGTTGTATGTAAGAAATCTCTGACAACTTTCATCTTGATTGAATACAACTGGTCAATTACAGCGAACATCACCAGGAGACAATCTCCTTGTTTTGGTTTTAACGGCATCTCCAGAGGTCAGCACTAGTATTTCATCCTCTGATTTGAAACTGACAAAATGTTGAGTTTTGAAGATGGAAAATAGCTGAAACTTGGAGAAGCTGGAAATTAAACTGTGAAATCCTTTCTTGATAACACTTATTGCAATTGATCCAACAGCTTCACTTTGAGTGCTTGTTTTCTGTGCTGACCGGGTCTCATTCTCGTGATTGTAAAAGAAGATAGGTCAAATTGAAATAGCCAATCCAGTGAGCAAAATCGGTTGAATAGACATGGAATATATGTCTCTTTGGTTGAAAATATGTTGAAAGTACATATTTTTGGTTGAAAGTATGTTGAAAATACATCTTTTTGGTTGAAAAGATGCTGAAAATACATATTTTTGGTCGAAAATATGTTACAAATACATTTTTGGGGATGAAAATATGTTGTAAAAGTGTCCTTTTGGTTGAAAATAAATGTAAAGCCAGTTTTCGACCAGTTCTGCTCACTGGGAAAATATCAGACTCCAACCAACCAGCAAACAACCTACTCCTCTCCTCTGCTACTACAGTATTGCTTTAAGTTGTGAGTTTTTGCATCCAAATAAAAGTCGATTTTCATGAATCTGTGTTGTCATTTCTCTAAGAATTCTTTGTCTGACTCTAAATAGCAAAGTTAAAACAAGTTTTTAAAATAACACATTTATGTGAATTCCTTTATCATAGTATTACTTCAGTAATGACACATTTCCATGGAGGATTTACCCCAGCCTTTTACCCAA
Source organism: Salvelinus namaycush (assembly GCF_016432855.1). Taxonomy (NCBI): domain Eukaryota; kingdom Metazoa; phylum Chordata; class Actinopteri; order Salmoniformes; family Salmonidae; genus Salvelinus; species Salvelinus namaycush. The sequence goes on along the minus strand of NC_052314.1, from coordinate 8,751,928 downwards.
CATGCTCAGACTTTTCTGTTTCCATCTATGTAGCCTGACACCCGTGTCTCACTGGGCCATGGGTCCAGCGGACCCGGAGCCAAGGCAAGGCCCTGGGTACTTTTCAGCGAGCATTTACATAACAATGGCTAACTGTGAACTTTAGCACTTCACAAAGCAACAGTCTTGAATGATGCAGAGGTTGTTGATTCTGCCTGCCACAAGTCTTTAGTGTCACACTCCTGATGGAAACACAATAAAGCTAGAGCTAACATTAACATAAATCACTGGCGACACCCTGGTGTGGGGGTAAGTCTAGATGGAAAAGCACCATGAGGTAACACTCCACAGAGGCTGAGACTTGAGAATCCCTGTTGCAGCAGTTGCCAATTGAAGTAGACAACCATGACCACTAGATGTCAGTCTATACAACGTAATACAGTGCTATATTGTGCAATGAAAACAACACGTAAAGAACGTCCCGTTTTATGAGAAAAAAAGACGTGTAAATCTCACAATGAGCATTGACCACCACTACAATAATATGATTATATTTATATGAATCTAATGCACTTTGGTATAGTGTTGATGTTGCTACTATATTTCTTGAATAGGCCTATAGTAACAGTGCAATTACAATGTAATATATTGTCGCTAACAAAAGGCCAGGGAAGCGAACCAGAGTCGCTGGCAAACACCCTACATATCACCCAATAGGATTATCCTACATGGAGGGAACTGTAATGTGGTTCATATAGTGATGATCACTACAATATGTTTTTGTTCTGTTGGGTAGTGGTGAATGTTTATTTTACCCCTTTTGTTGCTTTTTGTTTAAAGCTGCAATATGTATCTTTAATTGGGCGACCTGACCAAATTCACATAGAACTGTTAGTTATAGATACGTTATTCTCATTGAAAGCAGGTCTAAGAAGCTGTATAGCTGTTCTATGTGCACTATTTCTATGCTTCCCATTCTTACGTTTCGTTTTTGCATCTTTTAGTTTCAGTTTTGTACACCGGCTTCAAACAACTAAGTACACAATATTTTTGCTTATGGAAAATATATTTAGATGGTACAATGATTATGTACACTATACTTAGTTATTTTGTCACATAAACTGAAATTAGGCGAATTATTCGAATTTTAGCAACCAGGAAATGGCAGCGTGATTTCTGCATAGTGCACCATTAACTGGCTATTCTTTATTTTCATTCCCTGCATTGTTTCCATATTTGAGTTAGCACCTGTCTTGACTCTCTCTCGTTGTTTTCTATATCCAATTTGGTCCCTCTTGACATTCTCATAAAATGTGTCTTCGTTTTATTAATGGTAAAGTCATGAAATAAAACATTCTTTACATTGGAAATTGTGATTTAGAGAGTTTATATTTAATTAATGCCATGCTCTTATAGCCAAGGGGGGCATATATATTTGTTTACCTTTATTTAACTAGGTAAATCAGTTAAGAACAAATTCTTATTTACAATGACGGCCTACCGGGGAACAGTGGGTTAACTGCCTTGTTCAGAGGCAGAACTACAGATTTTTACATTGTCAACTCGATCCAGCAACTTTATGGTTACTGGCCCAACGCGTTACCCACTAGGCTACCTGCCGCATATCCTAGGATTCCGCACACCCATCCAGCAACATTTAATCATGGTTGGACAAATCGCTTTTTCCTGTCTCAACAAAGGTGCATGACCCATACCATCCCTGTGTGATTCCCAGCAGCCCGCCGCGCCGCACGTCTCCTTTAAAAACCAGAGTGTCCCTTTAATCCATGGCTCAAAAGGCTGACGTCAACTAACCCCTGAGCCATAGGCTCGGATTGGCTGAAGGTGACGTCAACTTGGATTTTTCTCTCTCTCCCCTCTGAACCATGACCTCATCCTTAGTTCATTTTAGTGCTCTAGCTCACCTTCTGTTCTCCCGGGACGTTAATGCCTAGTAAATGGAGACTGCTTATCTACAATTGCGGTCACACTGCATGCCCCATATGCGAAACAATTTATTATTGTGCTTTAATGTGTTTCGCTCCGTTCTATTCTAGCGCTGTCAACTTTGCACTGGGACAGTAAAGGCTCAGCTGTCGCACATTATTCCATTGCCCTCGACCCATGACAAGTAAACAGTGACCAAAGTTAAAGCGCTTTGAAGAGGGCTGACATGGCACACTGTTCCTTTACACATGGAGGTTAGCTGATCACACATCACCAAGCCGGGGAGACAGAGGTGAGTGTCTATGTTTGTGGACCCCTCCTGTTGTGCAGTGTGTGATCAGTCAGCTATCTGTCAAATAATTCCTACACTATAATTCCTGCTAAATATTACGTTAGCAGGGGGTTGCTAGTTGGCTAGCCACAATAGCGCGCTGCTGCAGCTAGTCCGCCAGTGCGCAACCCCGAATAATGGAAATAATCAAACCTGGGCTTATTTCAGCTTTATTTTGACAAATAGCTTACCGCTTCTCTTCACATTTTCTCTCAGAATTTTATGGTTGGTGGAATGCAGTTATTTTTCTGTTTTTGTTTTGGTGCCGTTAATCATGTGCACGATGAATGGATGCGGTGGTTGTTTTTGCGTGCAAATATCCACACGTCACAAGTTCACAATAGAAGAGTCTACCGCACCGCACCGCACTGTATCATTCTCCATTGACGCACCGCGTGTATAATTTCATTGTCATTATCAAACCATTCACATTTTTGTGAGGTAAAAAAATACCACTAAACATTTTGTCACGATCATATCTATTCCATAGCTGGTCTCCATTGGGTTTATTGTGGTGTGCTGCTCTATTCTCCCCACCATCTCAATGCTGAGACTGGGGGACAGAGTATTGGCAACAGGCCAGAACTACACAAAACTACAAATAGATTGTAATTTGTTTGTTTTCCATCCAATATTAGCCTACCGTTATTGTTATGATCATGTTTTTTATTTTGCAATAACATAAGGTTATAAAACATTATAGGCTACTGCTATTTGCGTTGTTGTTATGTAGGCCTATTGATCATAGAGAGGAGATGGTCAGCTACAGTAGGCAACCTCTGTGTTATGGCAGGATGATCTCTTACCCTGTTCATCAAAGCATTCAGAGGGGTCCTACCTCCTGCACTGTCATCTTCTGCCTGGGGATAGCCCGTTACATTGATAGAACTAGTTTGAATGGAAATATCTGTTCTATTTAGATTTGTGTTTACACCTGGGGAGTATTTTTCTACACTAATACAGGAGTAATGGAGGCCTAGATCACACTTCCACTCACGCCTGGCAAAAAATTACTAATTGAAAGCTACCCCCCCCCCCCCAACAAGCCACACATTCAATATAATTTCTCATTGAGCCTTGCCAAGTGAATTTTAGAGTTCTTGTAAAAAAAAAATGTTTACCCCTTTTTCATGGTGTCCAATTGGTAGTTACAGCCTTGTCCAATCGCTGTAACTCCCATACAGACTCAGGAGAGGCAAAGGTCGAGAGCCACGCGTCCTCCGAAACATGACCTAACGACGCCGCACTGCTTCTTGACCAAATGCCCGCGTAGCCAGCCACACCAATGTGTTGGAGGAAACACCATACACCTGGCGACCAGGTCAGAATGCATTCACCCGGCCTGCCACAGGAGTCGCTAGAGTGCGACGGGACAAGGACATCCCTGCCAGCCAAACCCTCTCCTAACTCCAACGACGCTGGGCCAATTGTGCACTGGGTCTCCCAGTCAGCTGTGACAGAGCCTGGACTCAAACCAGGATCTCTAGTGGTACAGCTAGCAACTGCGATGCAGTGCCTTAGACCACTGCGCCACCCAGGAGGCCCAACATTCAATATAATTTCTCAGTGTGCCTTGCCTTTTCGAGTGAATTGTTGCATTACCACCAATTACTGTATTTGTTAGTGACAGAGAAACATTGTTTAATTCGTTCATTTTCAGTCCTGTGGACTTCAGCAAGTGAGTTCCTACTGTAGGAGAATGTTATCATTACAATTATACTCTTTAATTGTAAACTGACAGTGTTATTGTAACACCTCAAAGAACACTATAAATGTTACACTGACAAATGAACACTAGGTAACACTGGCCAAAATACTGTGTGTGTTCCACAGATTCCCAGCCTATGTGAGGTCTGTAGATGACGTTACTGGGAAGTGAATGATTATCTTGGATGATGTTACCTCATCGTTGGGTGTACTCCAGTTAATCTCTTTGTGTTTGCTTTCCCTCCACAAGCTTATGTGTAATTATTGACCTGAAGAAGACAGGTTTATTTGACATGTATTGCATAGAAGTGAGTTAATTGTTTTAAATGTATTGCAAAGCATTCTTCCTGAAAATTCTTTGTTAAAATAATTTACTCAGTTTGAGACTTCTGGTAATTTTTTTAAAGTCATGTTTCATTACTCTTGGGCTACTACAGCACCAAAAGTTTCATCTATATTTTGGATAGCATTATCCTGACCCTATTTTGTTATTCTTCTCCTGGTTAGTGTATGAACCTGTTCCAATGCAGTTGTAATTGGTCAGTAGTGTTGGAGCCAGCTCTAGCCCCTGTGGTGGTGGTACACTACCCTACAGTACCCACTACACAGCTTCCTCCCTCTGTCCTCCTCGTGCCCCCTGCTCTCCCCAATACGGGCTGTTTCCATGGAAACCTAGCAATCTGCTCCAGTCAGTCTCACCTGTTTCCTACTTCTTCTCTTCTGTACCTCCGACTTTTAGAAATAAAAACAGGCTCCCGCTGGCTATTTTAGCTAGTTAGGGCTTTTTCTTCTAAATCTCTGAGGGTTTCTAAATGCAGGATGGAGGAGACTAGTTGTGCAGGGTAGGGAATGTCAATGTGGTTTGCTATGTTCAGTAAGTATTCTGCGTTGCCATGTTGGATGGATGAGGATGCTGAGGTTGGGGGCTCCCCTTCTCTCCTCTCTTCCCTCCCTTTCAGTCTAGACAGACAAAAGCGAATGAGAAGCGAGCTGTGATGCAATGATGGTGTGAGTTTGTACCTCTACAGATCTAACCTGCACACCCCTCCTCTCCCTGCTGGTACCTCTCTCCTGCTCAATACTACACCCCTCCTCTCCCTGCTGGTACCTCTCTCCTGCTCAATACGACACCCCTCCTCTCCCTGCTGGTACCTCTCTCCTGCTCAATACTACACCCCTCCTCTCCCTGCTGGTACCTCTCTCCTGCTCAATACGACACCCCTCCTCTCCCTGCTGGTACCTCTCTCCTGCTCAATACTACACCCCTCCTCTCCCTGCTGGTACCTCTCTCCTGCTCAATAATACACCTCTCCTCTTCCTGCTGGTTCCTCTCTCCTGCTCAATACTACACCCCTCCTCTCCCTGCTGGTACCTCTCTCCTGCTCAATACTACACCTCTCCTCTCCCGCTGGTACCTCTCTCCTGCTCAATACTACACCCCTCCTCTCCCTGTTGGTACCTCTCTCCTGCTCAATACTACACCTCTCCTCTCCCTGCTGGTACCTCTCTCCTGCTCAATACTACACCCCTCCTCTCCCTGCTGGTACCTCTCTCCTGCTCAATACTACACCTCTCCTCTCCCTGCTGGTACCTCTCTCCTGCTCAATACTACACCTCTCTTCTCCCTGCTGGTACCTCTCTCCTGCTCAATACGACACCCCTCCTCTCCCTGCTGGTACCGCTCTCCTGCTCAATACTACACCCCTCCTCTCCCTGCTGGTACCTCTCTCCTGCTCAATACTACACCTCTCCTCTCCCTGCTGGTACCTCTCTCCTGCTCAATACTACACCTCTCCTCTCCCTGCTGGTACCTCTCTCCTGCTCAATACTACACCTCTCCTCTCCCTGCTGGTACCTCTCTCCTGCTCAATACTACACCTCTCCTCTTCCTGCTGGTACCTCTCTCCTGCTCAATACTACACCCCTCCTCTCCCTGCTGGTACCTCTCTCCTGCTCAATACTACACCTCTCCTCTCCCTGCTGGTATCTTTTTCCTGCTCAATACGACACCCCTCCTCTCCCTGCTGGTACCTCTCTCCTGCTCAATACTACACCTCTCCTCTCCCTGCTGGTACCTCTCTCCTGCTCAATACTACACCCCTCCTCTCCCTGCTGGTACCTCTCTCCTGCTCAATACTACACCTCTCCTCTCCCTGCTGGTACCTCTCTCCTGCTCAATACGACACCCCTCCTCTCCCTGCTGGTACCTCTCTCCTGCTCAATACTACACCTCTCCTCTCCCTGCTGGTACCTCTCTCCTGCTCAATACTACACCCCTCCTCTCCCTGCTGGTACCTCTCTCCTGCTCAATACTACACCCCTCCTCTCCCTGCTGGTATCTCTCTCCTGCTCAATACTACACCTCTCCTCTCCCTGCTGGTACCTCTCTCCTGCTCAATACTACACCCCTCCTCTCCCTGCTGGTACCTCTCTCCTCTCCCCACCCCTCTGCTACTCCTCTCCTCCCCTCTTCACCCCTACCCTCCTCTCCCCTCACAGCCTCGTCCTTGTTGTCCGCACGAGAGAACGATAGAGAATGAGGGAGGGAGGGGGAGAGAGAGAGTGAGAAAGGGAGGAAGAAAAAGGGAGCTAGGGAGGGCGGGCTCGGGCGCCATTAGACATATGCAGCGGTCAGTGTCTGTTGCGCTCAACAGCAGCAACACAGAGAGGATATGATCACGTCTCATCCTGCTCTAGTACTGCACTGTCTGTCTGAAGGACTCTACTGACATAGCCATGCTATGGGGATGTCATAAGGCATGGTAAGGATGACACAGGGATGCTAATATCCTTGGTGCAGTGAGGCTACACTAGCTGCTAGCTAAGGTGAGGAAATCAAATCTGCCTTTGTATTGGTCTTGGGAGAGAGGAGGGGGCGTGTGTGGATCTTTGTTTACATGCATTGCATGTGATGTGTTTTGTACTATGTGTTGTTGTGTGTGCTTTACTTGTATCCCCTCTTACATGTCAAGAGACGGTAGAGGCATTAGTGAGCACAAGATGTTGAAAATACATATTACATATAATACATATATAATACATATTTTCAACCAAAGATACATTTGCTATGTCTTTTCAATGTCTTTTGCTCAGTGTACTGTAGTCCCAGTGTCCTTGTGTTATGCAGGAGGACTCTGTTAGCTCTAGCAGTCTACATATAGAAGTTAGTTAGCTCTTCCATGTTCCAGATGCTGTGCTAGCACTGGGCACATTGCCAAGCAGCCACTGTAGATAGATTGACACCTATGTCAGATTGCTGCCCACTTGCTGGTGTAGGAGATGATGGTAGGAGATGATGGAAGAAAATACCCCTGTTATGTAAGAACTACACTAGGAAGACATGTAATGGATGTTGAATGCTGAGGACAGTTTCAAATGCTCTTATCGTGACATACTCTATTCAATATGAGTCGCTGAAGTTCAGAGTTACAGCGTGATTGAAATTTAAAGGCCATGTTCCTGCATTAGCGGAGACTGCATTCACGGTAAACACTGCATATGTCGGCTCTATTGGAAATACATTAACATTTCTATGGCACAATTTGTAATGCTTCAGCGATACAGATTGAATAGAGTCCTTAGTGATGGAGATTAAGACTGTCGGTTTCACACCTAATTCTGTTAATCTTTCGCTCTCAATCTAATTTCAAACGCATTTTTTTATAAAGCCCTTTTTACATCAGCAGATGTCACAAAGTGCTTATACAGAAACCCAGCCTAAAACCCCAAACAACAGCTCTCTTCTCTCTCTCGTCTATCTCTCTTTCTTCTGCTTCTATATTCTATATAGCTCTATCATATCTCTTCTCTCTCTCTCTTTTCTCTCTCTCTCTTTTCTATCTCTCTCTCATACCTCTATATCAGGGTTATTCAACTCTTACCCAACTAGGTCCGGAGCCTGCTGGTTTCTGTTCTACCTGATCATTAATTGCACCCACCTGATATCCCAGGTCTAAATCAGTCCCTGATTGGGAGGGGAACAAAGAAACAATGCAATGGAACTGGCTTCGAGGTCCAGATTTGAGTTTCAGGGCTCTATATTCTATATCTCTCTCATCTATCTCCATCTCTCTCTTCAATCTCTATCTCTCGTCTCTTCTATCTCAATCTCTCTATACTGTCTCTCGCCTCTTCTATCTCAATCTCTCTTTTCTATCTGTCCTATTTTTGGTATTTGGTATTTTATTACTATCCCCATTAGCTGTTTCAACAGCAGCTGCTACTCTTCCTGGGGTCCAAAACATGAAACATGACATAATACAGAACATTAATAGACAAGAATAGCTCAAGGACAGAACTACAACAATCTCCTGTTTCCATCTCTCTCTTCTATCTGTCATGTCTTCTATCTCCATCTCTCTTCTATCTGTCCTGTCTTCTATCTCCATCTCTCTTCTATCTGTCCTGTCTTCTATCTCCATCTCTCTTCTATCTGTCCTGTCTTCTATCTCCATCTCTCTTCTATCTGTTCTGTCTTCTATCTCCATCTCTCTTCTATCTGTCCTGTCTTTTATCTCCATCTCTCTTCTATCTGTCCTGTCTTCTATCTCCATCTCTCTTCTATCTGTCCTGTCCTGTCTTCTATCTCCATCGCTCTTCTATCTGTCCTATCTCCATCTCTCTCTTCTATCTGATCTGTCCTATCTCCATCTCTCTCTTCTATCTGTCCTGTCTTCTATCTCCATCTCTCTTCTATCTGTCCTGTCTTCTATCTCCATCTCTCTCTTCTATCTGGCCTGTCGTCTATCTCCATCTCTCTCTTCTATCTGGCCTGTCGTCTATCTCCATCTCTCTCTTCTATCTGGCCTGTCGTCTATCTCCATCTCTCTCTTCTATCTGGCCTGTCGTCTATCTCCATCTCTCTCTTCTATCTGGCCTGTCGTCTATCTCCATCTCTCTCTTCTATCTGGCCTGTCGTCTATCTCCATCTCTCTCTTCTACCTGGCCTGTCGTCTATCTCCATCTCTCTCTTCTATCTGGCCTGTCGTCTATCTCCATCTCTCTCTTCTATCTGGCCTGTCGTCTATCTCCATCTCTCTCTTCTATCTGGCCTGTCGTCTATCTCCATCTCTCTCTTCTATCTGGCCTGTCGTCTATCTCCATCTCTCTCTTCTATCTGGCCTGTCGTCTATCTCCATCTCTCTCTTCTATCTGGCCTGTCGTCTATCTCCATCTCTCTCTTCTATCTGGCCTGTCGTCTATCTCCATCTCTCTCTTCTATCTGGCCTGTCGTCTATCTCCATCTCTCTCTTCTATCTGGCCTGTCGTCTATCTCCATCTCTCTCTTCTATCTGGCCTGTCGTCTATCTCCATCTCTCTCTTCTATCTGGCCTGTCGTCTATCTCCATCTCTCTCTTCTATCTGGCCTGTCGTCTATCTCCATCTCTCTCTTCTATCTGGCCTGTCGTCTATCTCCATCTCTCTCTTCTATCTGGCCTGTCGTCTATCTCCATCTCTCTCTTCTATCTGGCCTGTCGTCTATCTCCATCTCTCTCTTCTATCTGGCCTGTCGTCTATCTCCATCTCTCTCTTCTATCTGGCCTGTCGTCTATCTCCATCTCTCTCTTCTATCTGGCCTGTCGTCTATCTCCATCTCTCTCTTCTATCTGGCCTGTCGTCTATCTCCATCTCTCTCTTCTATCTGGCCTGTCGTCTATCTCCATCTCTCTCTTCTATCTGGCCTGTCGTCTATCTCCATCTCTCTCTTCTATCTGGCCTGTCGTCTATCTCCATCTCTCTCTTCTATCTGGCCTGTCGTCTATCTCCATCTCTCTCTTCTATCTGGCCTGTCGTCTATCTCCATCTCTCTCTTCTATCTGTCCTGTCTTCTATCTCCATCTCTCTTCTATCTGTCCTATCTTCTATCTCCATCTCTCTTCTATCTGTCCTGTCTTCTATCTTCTATCTCCATCTCTCTTCTATCTGTCCTATCTTCTATCTGGCCTGTCTTCTATCTCCATCTCTCTTCTATCTGTCCTATCTTCTATCTCCATCTCTCTTCTATCTTTCCTGTCTTCTATCTCCATCTCTCTTCTATCTGTCCTGTCTTCTATCTCCATCTCTCTTCTATCTGTCCTGTCTTCTATCTGTCCTATCTTCTATCTGTCCTATCTTCTATCTGTCCTGTCTTCTATCTCCATCTCTCTTCTATCTGTCCTGTCTTCTATCTCCATCTCTCTTCTATCTGTGCTATCTTCTATCTCCATCTCTCTTCTATCTGTCCTGTCTTCTATCTTCTATCTCCATCTCTCTTCTATCTGTCCTATCTTCTATCTCTTCTGTCTTCTATCTCTTCTCTCTTCTATCTCTTCTGTCTTCTATCTCTTCTGTCTTCTATCTCTTCTGTCTTCTATCTTCTATCTCTTCTATCTTCTATCTCTTCTGTCTTCTATCTTCTATCTCCATCTCTCTTCTATCTCTTCTGTCTTCTATCTCCATCTCTCTTCTATCTGTCCTGTCCTCTATCTCCATCTCTCTTCTATCTGTCCTGTCCTCTATCTCCATCTCTCTTCTATCTGTCCTGTCCTCTATCTCCATCTCTCTTCTATCTGTCCTGTCCTCTATCTCCATCTCTCTTCTATCTGTCCTGTCCTCTATCTCCATCTCTCTTCTATCTGTCCTGTCCTCTATCTCCATCTCTCTTCTATCTGTCCTGTCCTCTATCTCCATCTCTCTTCTATCTGTCCTGTCCTCTATCTCCATCTCTCTTCTATCTGTCCTGTCCTCTATCTCCATCTCTCTTCTATCTGTCCTGTCTTCTATCTTCTATCTCCATCTCTCTTCTATCTGTCCTGTCTTCTATCTCCATCTCTCTTCTATCTGTCCTGTCCTCTATCTCCATCTCTCTTCTATCTGTCCTGTCCTCTATCTCCATCTCTCTTCTATCTGTCCTGTCCTCTATCTCCATCTCTCTTCTATCTGTCCTGTCCTCTATCTCCATCTCTCTTCTATCTGTCCTGTCCTCTATCTCCATCTCTCTTCTATCTGTCCTGTCCTCTATCTCCATCTCTCTTCTATCTGTCCTGTCCTCTATCTCCATCTCTCTTCTATCCGTCCTGTCCTCTATCTCCATCTCTCTTCTATCCGTCCTGTCTTCTATCTCCATCTCTCTTCTATCCGTCCTGTCTTCTATCTGTCCTGTCTTCTATCTCCATCTCTCTTCTATCTGTCCTGTCTTCTATCTCCATCTCTCTTCTATCTGTCCTGTCTTCTATCTCCATCTCTCTTCTATCTGTCCTGTCTTCTATCTCCATCTCTCTTCTATCTTTCCTGTCTTCTATCTCCATCTCTCTTCTATCTGTCCTGTCTTCTATCTTCTATCTCCATCTCTCTTCTATCTGTCCTATCTTCTATCTGTCCTGTCTTCTATCTCCATCTCTCTTCTATCTGTCCTGTCCTCTATCTCCATCTCTCTTCTATCTGTCCTGTCCTCTATCTCCATCTCTCTTCTATCTGTCCTGTCCTCTATCTCCATCTCTCTTCTATCTGTCCTGTCTTCTATCTCCATCTCTCTTCTATCTGTCCTGTCTTCTATCTGTCCTGTCTTCTATCTCCATCTCTCTTCTATCTGTCCTGTCTTCTATCTCCATCTCTCTTCTATCTGTCCTGTCTTCTATCTCCATCTCTCTTCTATCTGTCCTGTCTTCTATCTGTCCTGTCTTCTATCTCCATCTCTCTTCTATCTGTCCTGTCTTCTATCTTTCCTGTCTTCTATCTCCATCTCTCTTCTATCTTTCCTGTCTTCTATCTCCATCTCTCTTCTATCTTTCCTGTCTTCTATCTTCCATCTCTCTTCTATCTTTCCTGTCTTCTATCTGTCCTATCTTCTATCTGTCCTGTCTTCTATCTCCATCTCTCTTCTATCTGTCCTGTCTTCTATCTCCATCTCTCTTCTATCTTTCCTGTCTTCTATCTCCATCTCTCTTCTATCTGTCCTGTCTTCTATCTCCATCTCTCTTCTATCTGTCCTGTCTTCTATCTCCATCTCTCTTCTATCTGTCCTGTCTTCTATCTCCATCTCTCTTCTATCTGTCCTATCTTCTATCTGTCCTATCTTCTATCTGTCCTATCTTCTATCTGTCCTGTCTTCTATCTCCATCTCTCTTCTATCTGTCCTGTCTTCTATCTCCATCTCTCTTCTATCTTTCCTGTCTTCTATCTCCATCTCTCTTCTATCTGTCCTGTCTTCTATCTCCATCTCTCTTCTATCTGTCCTGTCTTCTATCTCCATCTCTCTTCTATCTGTCCTGTCTTCTATCTGTCCTGTCTTCTATCTCCATCTCTCTTCTATCTGTCCTGTCTTCTATCTCCATCTCTCTTCTATCTGTGCTATCTTCTATCTCCATCTCTCTTCTATCCGTCCTGTCTTCTATCTCCATCTCTCTTCTATCTGTCCTATCTCCATCTCGCTTCTATCTGTCCTGTCTTCTATCTTCTATCTCCATCTCTCTTCTATCTGTTCTGTCCTGTCTTCTATCTCCATCTCTCTTCTATCTGTCCTGTCTTCTATCTCCATCTCTCTTCTATCTGTCCTGTCTTCTATCTCCATCTCTCTTCTATCTGTCCTGTCTTCTATCTCCATCTCTCTTCTATCTGTCCTGTCTTCTATCTCCATCTCTCTTCTATCTGTCCTATCTTCTATCTCCATCTCTCTTCTCTGTCCTATCTTCTATCTCCATCTCTCTTCTCTGTCCTATCTTCTATCTCCATCTCTCTTCTATCTGTCCTATCTTCTATCTCCATCTCTCTTCTATCTGTCCTGTCTTCTATCTCCATCTCTCTTCTATCTGTCCTGTCTTCTATCTCCATCTCTCTTCTCTGTCCTATCTTCTATCTCCATCTCTCTTCTATCTGGCCTGTCGTCTATCTCCATCTCTCTCTTCTATCTGGCCTGTCGTCTATCTCCATCTCTCTCTTCTATCTGGCCTGTCGTCTATCTCCATCTCTCTCTTCTATCTGGCCTGTCTTCTATCTCCATCTCTCTCTTCTATCTGTCCTGTCTTCTATCTCCATCTATCTGTCCTGTCTTCTATCTCCATCTATCTGTCCTGTCTTCTATCTCCATCTATCTGTCCTGTCTTCTATCTCCATCTATCTGTCCTGTCTTCTATCTCCATCTATCTGTCCTGTCTTCTATCTCCATCTCTCTTCTATCTGTCCTGTCTTCTATCTCCATCTCTCTTCTATCTGTCCTGTCCTCTATCTCCATCTCTCTTCTATCTGTCCTGTCCTCTATCTCCATCTCTCTTCTATCCGTCCTGTCCTCTATCTCCATCTCTCTTCTATCCGTCCTGTCTTCTATCTCCATCTCTCTTCTATCCGTCCTGTCTTCTATCTGTCCTGTCTTCTATCTCCATCTCTCTTCTATCTGTCCTGTCCTCTATCTCCATCTCTCTTCTATCTGTCCTGTCCTCTATCTCCATCTCTCTTCTATCTGTCCTGTCCTCTATCTCCATCTCTCTTCTATCTGTCCTGTCCTCTATCTCCATCTCTCTTCTATCTGTCCTGTCCTCTATCTCCATCTCTCTTCTATCTGTCCTGTCCTCTATCTCCATCTCTCTTCTATCTGTCCTGTCCTCTATCTCCATCTCTCTTCTATCCGTCCTGTCTTCTATCTGTCCTGTCTTCTATCTCCATCTCTCTTCTATCTGTCCTGTCTTCTATCTTCCATCTCTCTTCTATCTGTCCTATCTTCTATCTGTCCTATCTTCTATCTGTCCTATCTTCTATCTGTCCTGTCTTCTATCTCCATCTCTCTTCTATCTGTCCTGTCTTCTATCTCCATCTCTCTTCTATCTTTCCTGTCTTCTATCTCCATCTCTCTTCTATCTGTCCTGTCTTCTATCTCCATCTATCTGTCCTGTCTTCTATCTCCATCTATCTGTCCTGTCTTCTATCTGTCCTGTCTTCTATCTCCATCTATCTGTCCTGTCTTCTATCTCCATCTATCTGTCCTGTCTTCTATCTCCATCGCTCTTCTATCTGTCCTGTCTTCTATCTCCATCTCTCTCTTCTATCTGGCCTGTCGTCTATCTCCATCTCTCTCTTCTATCTGGCCTGTCGTCTATCTCCATCTCTCTCTTCTATCTGGCCTGTCGTCTATCTCCATCTCTCTCTTCTATCTGGCCTGTCGTCTATCTCCATCTCTCTCTTCTATCTGTCCTGTCTTCTATCTCCATCTCTCTCTTCTATCTGTCCTGTCTTCTATCTCCATCTCTCTTCTATCTCCATCTCTCTCTTCAGCATATCACTCTGCATCCCACTGCTGGCTTGCTTCTGAAGCTATACAGCGTTGGTCCTGGTCAGTCCCTGGATGGGAGACCAGATGCTGATGGAAGTGGTGTTGGAGGGCCAGTAGGAGGCACCCTTTCCTCTGGTCTAAAAAAAGATCCCAATGCCCCAGAGCAGTGACTGGTGACATTGCCCTGTGTAGGGTGCTGTCTTTTGCATGTGACGTTTAACGGGTTTCCTGACTCTCTGTAGTGACTAAAGATCCCATGGCACTTATCGTAAGAGTAGGGGTGTTAACCCCGGTGTCCTGGCTAAATTCCCAATCTGGCCTTCATACCATCACGGTCACTTAATCATCCCCAGTTTACAATTGGCTCATTCATCCCTGTAACTATTCCCTGAGTTGTTGCTGTAAATGAGAATGTGTTCTCAGTCAAATTGCCTGGTAAAATAATGGTTTAATGAAATTCTATCTCTCTCTTCTATCAGTCTTATCTTCTATCTCCATCTATAGAGTAGCTGTACTGTAAAATTTACAGTAAATCGCTGGCATCAATTGGCCAGTAAGATACTGTAATTTATTTTATTAGTACCGCTACTATAATCCATTCTATGCAAATCCATTTTACGGTACCAAAATGTTGGTGTAATCAATTTGACAGTGTATTACTGGAATTACCCATGCAGCGACATTTTACCCAGTGTTTTTTGCAAGTAATTTCTTTTTACATTTACATGTACCTTTTGGTCTTTTAGCGGGCACTCTTGTACTTATCAACCAAGTTGATTAAAAACAACATATCACAGTCATTGCAAGTAAAACGTTTCTGTAACCGTTACTCAAAATGTTGTTATAGTTAAGGATACATTGGTCTTCAAAATAATTGTAATTACAACAAGATTCACTACATGGCCAAACATATTTGTACACCTGCTCGTCGAACATCTCATTCCAAAATCATGGATATTAATATGGAGTTGGTCCCCCTTTTGCTGCTATAACAGCCTTCAATCTTTTGGGAAGGCTTTCGCTAGATGTTGGAACATTGCTGCGGGGACTTGCTTCCATTCAGCCAAAAGACCATTAGTGAGGTCGGGCACTGATGTTGGGCAATTAGGCCTGGCTCGCAGTCGGCGTTCCAATTCATCCCAAAGATGTTCGATGGGGTTGAGGTCAGGGCTCTGTGCAGGCCGATATCGACAAACCATTTCTGTATGGACCTCGCTAAGTGCATGGGGGCATTATCATGCTGAAACAGGAAAGGGTATTTCCCAAAACTTTTGCCACAAAGTTGGAAGCACAGAAGCGTCTAGAATGTAATTGTATGCTGTGCCGTTAAGATTTCTCTTCACTGGAACTAAGGGGCCCGAACCATGAAAAACAGCCCCAGATCATTATCCCTCCCCCAACAAAACTTTACATTTGGCACTATGCAGTCGGGCAGGTAGTGTTCTCCCGGCATCCGCCACACCCAGATTCATCTGTAGGACTGCTAGATGGTGAAGCGTGATTCATCACTCCAGAGAATGCGTTTCTACTGCTCACGATTCCAATGGCTGCGAGCTTTACACCACTCCAACTGATACTTGGCAATGCGCATTGTGATCTTAGGCTTGTGTGCGGCTGCTCTGCCATGGAAACCCATTTCATGAAGCTCCCGACAAACAGTTATTGTGATGACGTTGCTTCCAGAGGAAGTTTGGAACTCGGTAGTGAGTGTTGCATCGAAGCACAGAGGATTTTTACATGCTACGCACTTCAGCATTTGACATTGTTGCTCCTAGACATTTCCACTTCACAATGACAGCAGTTACAGTTGACTGAGGCTGCTCTAGCAGGGCCGAAATTTGATGAACTCACTTGTTGGAAAGGTGTCATCCTATCACGGTGCCACATTGAAGTCACTGAGCTCTTCAGTACGGGCCATTCTACTGCCAATGTTTGTCTATGAGGATTTTATGGATGTGTGCTCAATTTTTTTTTACACATGTCAGCAACATGTGTGACAGGGTGTCCACATACTTTTGGCCATGTCGTGTATCTTATAATATATCTCTGACCATCTCTGGATAGTGACAATATAATACTGAGATATTCACAGCAACTTGATTCCAGAGCAATGAAGCGGAGCAATAAAAGTGAACATTTTAAACTGTAAGAAATGTATTTAAACAGCATTTTACTGTAATTACAAGGGATTCGAGTGAGAATGTTGGCTGTAGGGATTTGCATATTAATGAATACTTGGTGTTTTGTATGAATTGCACTTCTAGAAGCCTAACAAAAGGTTTCCCAACTGGCTATGATGACAAGGCAAAACATACCAAATGTACATGGGTAAATATTCAACCATTAAAATGTTTAAGACCCACTACAACTCTGACCTTTTCCTTTCATACAGTTAATTATTTAGGAAATACTACCACATATCAGTTAAAGTGGTACAGCACTCTCACTAACGGGTGCAACAAATATAGCTTCTTACAAGGCACGCCTTAAAATATGTTAATGTCCCAGTGATTTGTTCTACTCCCACAATACACTGAGTGTACAAAACAGTAGGAACAGCTGCTCTTTCCATGACATAGACTGACCAGGGGAATCCAGGTGAAAGCTATGATCCCTTATTGAAGACACTTGTTAAATCCACATCAAGCAGAGTAGCTGAAGGGGAGGAGACCGGTTAAAGAAGGATTTTTAAGCCTTGAGACAATTGAGACATGATTTAAGTGCCTTTGAACAAGGTATGTTTGTAGGTTCCAGGCACACCTGTTTGAATGTGTCAACAACTGCAACGCTGCTGGGTTTTTAACGCTCAACTGTTTCTCGTGTGTATCAAGAATGGTCCACCACCCAAAAGACAACCAGCCAACTTGACACAACTGTGGGAAGCATTGGAGTCAACACGGGCCAGCAGTCCTGTGGGACGCTTTAAACGCCTTGGAGAGTCTATGCCCCAATGAATTGAGGCTGTTCTGAGGGCAAAAGGGAGTGCAACTCATTATAAGGAAGGTGTTCCTAATGTTTTGTACACTCAGTGTATTGCTCCACGATGCACCATCATTTACAGAATGCTGTAGTAAATATAACAGCATAGCAATACAGTTCTTTATTCTTAAATTGTATCAAATAAAATCAGCAATTGCAAAAAGTGAATATTTAATGATATATTACACTATGCCAACTGATATATGGTGTTTTCTATCATTTTCACTTTAGGCCTTAACAAAGGATTCTAAAATATCAATACTACCGGGCAGAACAGATCAAAAGGACATGGCTAGCCACTCAACCGTTAAAGGTCTGTGACTTGCTGCCACTTTGATCTGTTCCCTATATACGTTTAATTGGTAGGGAAACACTACTACATATCACTTAAATTGGTACAGTACTCTCATTAACAGGTGCAACATATATAGCCTCTTATAAGACACGCCTTGTCACGATCGTCAATAGGAGAGAGTGAGGACCAAAATGCAGCGTGTGGAAAGTACATCTTCTTTATTTAAGGAAAGAAGACGAAAACGACACGAACACTATATAACTAAACAAAACAACACAACAGACGACCGTGAAGCTAATCAAACATAAGTGCTGACACTAAACACTTAGACATAGACAATTACCCACAAATGCATGATGCCCATGGCTGCCTTAAATATGGCTCCCAATCAGAGACAAATGAAAGACATCTGTCTCTGATTGAGAACCACTCAGGCAACCATAGACATACCTAGACACATTCACTCAACCATAGACATACCTAGAAACATTCACTCAACACAAACTCATACACTACACCCAACACCCCCTTTACCATATAACCACCCAAAATGACAAAACACAAACATTCCCCATGTCACACCCTGACCTAACTAAAATAATAAAGAAAACAAAGAATACTAAGGCCAGGGCGTGACACGCCTCAAAATGTTAATGAGCAATAAACAACAATACTGTGCACCCAAGGTTTTTGGCTCTCTACAAAATGCAGTATAGTATTGTATTTTGAATTCCAGTAAATTACTTGCAGCAATTAGCTTGTAAGTTACTGTAGAGTTTCCAGATAAGGTATATAGAATTCCTGAAGTACAGTATATTGCGGTATTCTGTGAGGGTACAGCGTTCTCACTCACGGAGTGAAACAAATATAGCCTCTTATAGCACACAACATTTTCCCACAATGCATCATAATGAATACTGTAAAACACATGTATGGTATTTTACTGTGCATTCTACAGTGTTTTGCTGTTGAAATGACAGAAAAGTTTTACAGGGTGCTTTTACTGATAAGAAAGCTAACAGTGTAGCCTTGAGCTAGATGTGTTGTTAGGCTGAGAGTTCCTCACAGAATAACAACCCTTCCTTCCCCCTCCTCCTCCCCTCCCTGTGCCGTGGCGATAATGTCATAGTAGGGGTTAGAGGTTGTTGAGTAGATCATGGCCCCCGTCCATGGACACTGCTGACTGACTGCTGACCAGAGCTCTCTCTCTCTCAATTCAAGGGCTTTATTGGCATGGGAAACACATGTTAACATTGCCAAAGCAAGTGAAGTAGATAATAAACAAAAGTGAAATAAACAATAAAAATTAACAGTAAACATTACACTCACAGAAGTTCTAAAAGAATAAAGACATTTCAAATGTCATATTATGTTTATATACAGCGTTGTAACGATTTGCAGATATTTAAAGTACAACATGGAAAATAAATAGACATAAATATGGGTTGTCTTCACAATGGTGTTTGTTCTTCACTGGTTGCCCTTTTCTTGTGGCAACAGGTCTCTCTCTCTCTGTGTTTCTCTCTCTGTCTCTCTGTGTTTCATTTTCTGTGTTTCTCTCTCTGTGTTACTCTCACTCTGCATGTCTCTCTGTGTCTCTGTCGCCCACCATGTCCCTATTGGACAGGACTGAATGTTTCTTGTTTTTCTCTCACTCACACACACGTTTCTGTCTCCCACCTCTCTCTCATACATACACAGAAATTCTTTCCCTTTCTCTCTCACACACTCTTTCTTCCTCTCTCCCACTCCTTACACACATGCTGCCTTTCTTTCTCTCTGTCTCCATCTCTTTCACCTCTCTCTTCCTCCCATTCTCTCTGTGTAGTACATGGTATGTAAATGGTACATTTCTACTCTCCAGGAAAGCTATACTGGCTCCTGTTGTTGTCGTGGAGATGTTGTCCTGCTGCATTGTTTACAGTCCTGTATTAGACGCAACCTCTGTTTCTTCATGGGAAAGCCTCTCTCTCCCCCTGTTCCTCTCCCTCTCTCTCTCTCTTACTTTCTCTTTCGTCTGGGGTGTAAACCTTCCTTTACACAGTAAGCGAGAGGAGAGGTGACATGTATTTTTCATGATGCAGCGTAGCAGAGAATAAATAAAATACCATGGCTGCTCTGCACCATCTTATGTAAAGTAGCACTTTCTGTCACCCCATCAGACAGTACCTCGGAATGTAATGTTTGTCCATCATGGGATTTCCTCAAATGTTTGGTCTACACTGTGTATGTGCAAATGTGCATGCATGAACGGTGTGTGTGTGTGTGTCAGCTAACAGTATGACAGTTGTGGCGGTGGGAGGGAAAGTCATTGTGTGATGGAGGAGAGGAGCTTATAGAGGGGTCTCTGTGACATGTGACACACACACACACACACACACACACACACACACACACACACACACACACACACACACACACACACATACACACAGGCTGTTTATCTGTGTCCAGACCTGCTCTGTGAATTCCCCCCTAGCTTAATTTATCTCAGCTCCTCAGTTTCCTGTTTCACGAGCTGCCACCCAAGAGACCTTGCACCCACCACAACACACACACACACACACAGTTTCAATTGTAGTACAGCGCTGTAGTCAGTGTCTAAAGGCACTGTGTATTGTTGTAATTTCACCTGATAGTCCTCATAGTAGATTCCTCAGATCTCAGAACAGATTGAGCTCAGGGATGATCCAGAGCCCCTGTGAAGTCCTAACATGTTATATATTTGTTTAGTACCTTGGTTGTTTTTTATATGCGAAGCCTGCAAAGAGACTGTAAATGCAAGAATACTTTACACTTGACATTGCGGTTATGGTACTGATGTAGTTTGTTTTAGGTTGCTCTCATTAGCAGCCCAGGGTCTGGCATACAGGATGGAACATGGAAGACAGCTACTTTGTCCACTTGGTCACTATGTCATGTGTGGTGTGAATCATCACTATGTCATGTGTGAATCATCACTATGTCATGTGTGGTGTGAATCATCACTATGTCATGTGTGGTGTGAATCATCACTATGTCATGTTTAGTTTCAATCATCACTATGTCATGTTTCATAACTTCTCAGGATGATTGTTTCAGTACACCTTAAATCTGTCTCATAACCCTCACACCCATGTGTTTCAAAACTCCAGCAAAGTTTTGTCTCAAAGTTGGTCACAGCTCAATTGCCACTAGTGTGTTACAAAGCATTTCATTTGAACAGTGTGTAGATGATTCACTTTAGATGGATCTTTCACATACAGGTTAGAATGTTTGACTTATAACCATCTACATGAAAAGTGCCTCCACTCACTCACTCTCTCACTCTCTCTCTCTTACTTCTCTCCTCAGACACCATGGCTCTCCTGAGGTCCGTTACAGTCGCGGTAGCTTCTCTCCTCCATTGACATCCTCTCTTCTCCTCTTCCACCACCACCACCCCTCCCCCATCCATCCACCCCTCCACCCTCAGCACCACCAATCCCTCTCTCCACCCCTCCACCCTCAGCACCACTCCCTCTCTCCACCCCTCCACCCTCAGCACCACCAATCCCTCTCTCCACCCCTCCACCCTCAGCACCACTCCCTCTCTCCACCCCTCCACCCTCAGCACCACCAATCCCTCTCTCCACCCCTCCACCCTCAGCACCACTCCCTCTCTCCACCCCTCCACCCTCAGCACCACCCCTCCCCATCTATCACCCCTCCACCCTCAGCACCACCCCTCCCCCATCCATCCACCCTCAGCACCACCTCTCTCCCATCCATCCACCCCTCCACCCTCAGCACCACCCCTCCCCCCATCCATCCACCCATCCACCCTCAGCACCACCCCTCTCCCATCCATCCACCCATCCACCCTCAGCACCACCCCTCCCCCATCCATCCACTCATCCACCCTCAGCACCACCCCTCCCCCATCTATCACCCCTCCACCCTCAGCACCACCCCTCCCCCATCCATCCACCCTCAGCATCACCTCTCCCCCATCCATCCACCCTCAGCACCACCCCTCCCCCATCCATCCACTCATCCACCCTCAGCATCACCCCTCCCCCATCCATCCACCCTCAGCATCACCCCTCCCCCATCCATCCACCCTCAGCACCACCCCTCCCCCATCCATCCACTCATCCACCCTCAGCATCACCCCTCCCCCATCCATCCACCCATCCACCCTCAGCACCACCCCTCCCCCCATACATCCACCCCTACAACCACAGCATCACCCCTCACCATCCATCCACTCATCCACCCTCAGCACCACCCCTCCCCCCATACATCCACCCCTACAACCACAGCATCACCCCTCCCCATCCATCCACCCATCCACCCTCAGCACCACCCCTCCCCCCATACATCCACCCCTACAACCTCAGCATCACCCCACCCCCCCTTCCATCCACCCATCCTCTCCACTCCTCACTGACCTCGTTGCTGCCCATCGTTGTGGCATCATGGCGGGGGAGAAGGGACCAACCAGGCGGAGTGCCATGGACATCAAGCGCCTAGCGGGGCTGATCCAGAGGGGGGCGGGTCGTCTACTGGTGATTGACAGCCGGACGTTCTCGGAGTACAACGCGTCCCATGTACAAGGGGCGGTCAACGTGTGCTGCTCCAAGCTGGTGAAGAGGCGACTGCAGCAGGACAAGGTGTCCGTCACCGAGCTACTACAGCCCAACGGCAAGGTCAAGGTAGGTCAAGGGGACATGGGTTAGAGGTCAGGGGTCAGAGTTCGAGAGTGGATGGAAGTTACAGTTTATTGTCCTTCAAGAATAAATATTTTCAACAGCTCACCAGTTACACTGCACAGTTCACAACAGGAAAACATGCTGGTAATGAGGGCCAAGGGGCTGCCTACAGTGTATCATTCTATCATAGATATCGAATCTAGATTCTATTTCTATGCATTCTATGTCTGTGTTCCAGGAGACCAGCACCAGTCATTAGTTCAGGATTATTTCCCGGATGTGAGAGATACTTTTTGAATTGATCACTATGTTGATAACTGTAAGGGCGGGAGAAGAACAGCAGCCTAAGGACATGAACATTATCTGCTATTGTTCTATGCAACAGTGTCAGGTAGAGGGCTGTGTACTGTTCTGTTCTGTAGTCAGTCTGTGTCTCTCTGGCTAGCTCCTACTCTGCTCTGGATTTCTGGGTGCTATATTTGGCAGGCAGGCAGGCAGGCAGGCTGGCAGGCGGTCATACTGTAGGTTTATTGCAATGAAACCGAATCCTCCCGTTTTCCATGACTTCTGCTCCCAATATGACAGCCTTTTTTCCATGGCCCAGCCATGGCATGCTACGCGAATCCTGTATTTTTAGTCGCTGTGTGAAACTGGAGGTTGGGTGTTTGTCTGGGTGCATGTCTGTGCATGTCTGTGTGCATGCGCGCGTGTGTGTGTGTGAGGGTGGTTGGGTGTGTGCATGTCCGTGTGTGTGTGTGTGTGTGTGTGTGTGTGTGTGTGTGTGTGTGTGTGTGTGTGTGTGTGTGTGTGTGTGTGTGTGTGTGTGTGTGTGCTCCATCCAGTATTTTTACATGATGGGTAAATCCATCTCAACAGAGCTGTGGAAATGACCTCTTCCTTCCCACAGCACCAACAAGACAGAAACAATGAAGACAGTGGCGCAATTTGAATGTAATTACACCTGTAATGCCAAAGAACACGACCACGCCATTGATTCTGTGATGCTATAAGATATGGATGACACATGCCCTTAGTATTGTGATGACGGAAACATTTGGGGGAATTTTTTAGGTGTGACACACACAGTTTGAGTGGCGACTCATAAAAGCCAGTCGTCTACTTCCCGATGTGAACCAGCGGGCCCTGGATGCCTGACCTGTCATGTATGTGTGTGGCTCGTGCTTCGTCTCATTCTCTCCTTCCCCCTAGCTGCTTATATTCATGATTTAGCACTTGGAGTCAGTCCTTCCAACTCAGCCTGTCAATGTAACTACCCATCCACCCTCAGTGAGATGTAGAGGTGTCTAACCCGCTCTACATGAGTGGAAGCAGCAGTGCCTTAGACCTTTATTCAACTTAATGAATATATGTATTTGCTCCCTGGGATTGAAAGACATCTTTAGCTGGCTGGAGAAGCTTGGCATTCCTTCCTTCCTTCCTCCCCCTCTCTCTCTCTCTCTCTCTCTCTCTCTCTCTCTCTCTCTGTCTCTCTCTCTAGAGTCATTATTACCCTGAGCAGAATGCTGTTGCACAACTCTTCTTTTAATAGACCAGTGGCTGATGTCTCCCAGTCAGTGTGTAGAGGCTTTGGACTGGTCGGAAGGCTAGAACTGGTTTACATCAGGGCTGGGTTCAATTCCAATTTCAGAAAGTGAACCCAATTCAAAGTTTTCCTAATTGAAAAGCATTAAAGATAATTGAAATTTCAGACTACATCCTGAATTGAGTGGAATTTAAATGGAATTGGTCCCAACCCTGGGGTGTAATCATTACTCCAAACTAGAGGTCGACCGATTAATCGGAATGGCCAATTAATCGGGGCTGATTTCAAGTTTTCATAACAATCGGAAATCTGTATTTTTGGGTGCCGATTTGCCGATTATTTTTAATGTAATTTTTTATTTTTATTTTTTTACACCTTTATTTAATCTTTATTTAACTAGGCAAGTCAGTTAAGAACACATTCTTATTTTCAATGACGGCCTAGGAACGTTCTGCCTTGTTTAGGGGCAGAACAACAGATTTTTTACCTTGTCAGCTCGGGGGATCCAATCTTGCATTGATTACATTGCACTCCACGAGGAGCCTGCCTGTTAGCGAATGCAGTAAGCTAAGTTAAGTTGCTAGCTAGCATTAAACTTATCTTATAAAAAACAATAAATCAATGACTGTCATTGCTCCAATGTGTACTTAACCATAAACATCAATGCCTTTCTTAAAATCAGTACACAAGTATATATATTTAAACCTGCATATTTAGCTAAAAGAAATCCAGGTTAGCAGGCAATATTAACCAGGTGAAATTGTGTCATTTCTCTTGCGTTCATTGCACGCAGAGTCAGGGTATATGCAACAGTTTGGGCTCTTTGCGAACTAATTTGCCAGAACTTTACGTAATTATGACAACATTGAAGGTTGTGCAATGTAACAGGAATATTTAGACTCATGGATGCCACCCGTTAGATAAAATACGGAACGGAATAAACGTTTTGTTTTTCGAGGTGATAGTTTCCAGATTAGTCAAAGGTATATGGTTTAGAGAGAAATAGTCGACGCGTTATAATTCCTGTAATAACTTGCGGCTGAATTTGAAAGGGGTTCCTTCGTTATTTTACCGTTCATGTCTTCCATAGAGAATGTCTTGATCTACTTCAAATAAGGTCTGTTTCGTGCAGGCTTAAACCGCCTCGACGTTTTGATACCCGTGTAAATCTCACTAGGATAAGGTAACGTTTGTCAACATATTTTCATAAATCCACTCTACAATTTTTTTTATCTTCGCTTATATTTAGCCAATATTGATCAGAGTTACCTTGTCCTATGGATATCTATACAGTTATAAAATTGGCACGGTGATGGAAGCCTACACGAAACACAGACCTTATTTTAAGTGAATCTAAAAAATATCCTATGGAATAAATGAAGGAACCGCTTTTCAGATTTTGCTAGGTGTCATGGGAATTATGATTCGCACTTTGGTTGTCAATTCTTACCATGCCCATTATTAAAATAGGATTTCCTGCATATAGAAATTAAAGTTTTTGTTTTCAGACTCTTCAGTATCATTGTCACTTCAGAGCTGTGTGCGTGTGTATTTATGTATTATATTAAGTTAAAATAAAAGTGTTCATTGTTCATTCAGTATTGTTGCAATTGTCATTATTACAAAAATGTGTGTGTGTGTATGATATATATATATATATATTTAAAAATATATATATATTATTAAATAAATCGGCCGATTAATCGGTATCGGCTTTTTTTGTCCTCCAATAATCGGTATCGGTATCGGCATTGAAAAATCATAATTGGTCGACCTCTACTCCAAACATTTGCAAAACGTTCTATTGTGCAACAAAAACTAACGTGTCTATTGGACAGATTCAGGTAGGTCCCCGTCCCTGTTTGCTGAAAATGTCTGGAGTAATGATTACACCCCAGGTTAACATAATCATTTAGGGCCCGATTCTGATCCGAGTTAAGCGCAAGTACATAGCTTGCTATTCACCTGCTATTCGTTTTGAATACGCCGTATTCTGACCTTGACTTAATTCCCTAGTAATTCCACCACCTTTACGCACGAGGAAACTGTGAATAAGTTCTAGCGAACCTACCGGTTCCAAGTGGAAAAAGCATCTACTTAATTTTTTCCTGATAGAAATAACACCTTCTCCATCCACTGTAATGTACTTGGTATTAATTTGATAAGAGCTATTGATAAGAGCTAGGTAAATGAGTTCTCCGTTTGTATAAGGGAATTGTAAATATAAGTGACACTTGTTTTAGATATATTTTACCCTATAATCGCTGGAGACAAATGTGAAACCAGTCACATGGCAGCAAACTGAAGCATATCAAGCACAGTGAAGTTGATGAAATGCTGTGCCATTATGCAGAATATTAATTGTACAGACTTCTAACTTGCAGGGATGGGCACTCTTGATTGTCTTATAGACTACCCTGACTTTTTTTCATTTCTATCATGTTAAATATTAGTCACTATCAGTATCGACCGTCAGTAGACCAAATAACAACACAATTCAACTAACAATTTACTGTTAGTTTTCTTCAGTTGGTATCATTTCATTTCATTTCATTGTTTCATTTACCTTCATTTGCTTCCTCTGTAAACGCTGGCCATGTGGTTGTTGCTGATGATCTTTAGTAACAGTTGATAATATTAAAAAAAAAGGTGAATTAAATCATTATGGAGCGCAGACCATGCCGTGACAGTTTGAACTCGCAGGCACAATACTTAGCTGTGTCATCACACAGTTCCATGGTTAGTGCAGGCAATAGATGAGGGTATAGCCTACTACTGTACACTATTATCCCTATTATGATTATATGTACACCAGTGGTGTAAAGTACTTAAGTAAAAATACTTAAAAGTACTACTTAAGTAATTTTTGGGGGTATCTGTACTTTACTTTACTATTTATATTTTTGACAACTTTTACTTCACTACATTCCAAAAGAAAATTATGTACTTTTTACTCCATGCATTTTCCCTGACACCGAAAAGTACTCGTTACATTTTGAATGCTTAGCAGGACAGGAAAATGGTCTAATTCACTCACTTATCAAGAGAACATACCTGGTCATCCCTACTGTCTCTGATCTGGAGGACTCACTAAACAGAGAACATCCCTGGTTATCCCTACTGCCTCTGATCTGGAGGACTCACTAAACAGAGAACATCCCTGGTCCTCCCTACTGCCTCTGATCTGGAGGACTCACTAAACAGAGAACATCCCTGGTCCTCCCTACTGCCTCTGATCTGGAGGACTCACTAAACAGAGAACATCCCTGGTCATCCCTACTGCCTCTGATCTGGAGGACTCACTAAACAGAGAACATCCCTGGTCATCCCTACTTCCTCTGATCTGGAGGACTCACTAAGCAGGGCACATCCCTGGTTATCCCTACTGCATCTGATCTGGAGGACTCACTAAGCAGGGCACATCCCTGGTCATCCCTACTGCATCTGATCTGGAGGACTCACTAAGCAGAGAACATCCCTGGTCATCCCTACTGCATCTGATCTGGAGGACTCACTAAGCAGAGAACATCCCTGGTCATCCCTACTGCCTCTGATCTGACTCACTGAACACAAATGTTTCATTTGTAAATGATGTCTGAGTGTTGGTGTAACGATAGTCGTCATATTCCTCCTCCTCAGACGAGGAGAGGAGAGAGGGATCAGAAGACCAATGTGCAGCGAGGTATGTAGACATCATGAATTTATTAGACAAGACGAACACTGAACCGAACTATACTTGATAAATACAAAATAACAAACAGACAACGTAGACTGACCTGAACATGCAAACTACATAAAATGAAGAACGCACGAACAGGAAAGAACGAACGAACGAATGAGACGAGACAGTACCGTGTGGTGCAATAAACACAGACACAGCGACAATCACCCACAAACAAACAATGTGAAACCACCTGCCTCTAATTGAGAACCATATCAGGTCACCCATTTACCAACATAGAAACACATAACATAGAAATGCCCACCCACACTCACGCCCTGACCGACTAACACATACAAAACAACAGAAAACAGGTCAGGAACGTGACAGTTGGAGCCTCCCCCTGGCTATCCGTCTTGTTTGCTTAATTATATGGAATTTGAAATTATTTATACTTTTTCTTTTAATACTTAAGTATATTTGAGCAATTACATTTACTTTTGATACTTAATTATATTTAAAACCAAATACTTTTAGACTTTTACTCAAGTAGTATTTTACTGGGTGACTTTCACTTTTCTATTAAGGTATCTTTACTTTTACTCAAGTATGACAATCGGGTACTTTTTCCACCACAGATGTACACTAATCTTCCAGTATTACCATGGGTTAAACAGTTCAATATAACTAAATGTAATAAATTGGTGAGGTGTAGTCACTTTTTAGGACACAAGCTCAATACAATACAAAACTGTATTAATAAGGCTTGAAATTACTTCGATGCTTTCTAAATATAGCATAATCAAATTATAAAATGACTAACTATAAGATTTGACCTTCCTTATAACTGTAAAATACATATTTCTATGTTTAGTGTTAGAGAAAATGTGCATATTTTCTAAAGTTCTCTGTTGATCAAAGCGTCTGCCCCCTTTGCTGTAAACGTCTCACAGAGCTCTAGCTTGGCTTCCTGAACTCATTAGGAACTCGCCTTCCATCTCATATTAATCCTGTCCATCTGTGACAAACAGAAACTGTTGTTTCTTTAAAATCTATGAATTATTTTTAGATTAATGGCTATAAATCGATCTCTGAATGTGCTACCGTGATGATTGCAGGCATGTGCTTTGTCAGTGGCTGTGACAGAGCGAATGAAATGGAAGGAGGGACGTCCCAGCTTCAAGTGGTTTCAGATTTCACATCCTACGTCGCACAGGCTCAGAAGAAAATACTACTGTGTCCTTGGGAACCAGGGATATCACTTAAAGCGAGCCATTTCGATCTATGGTATCCACAGATAGATGAGGAAGTGAAAATGTCGGTCGGAACCGGTACCAGAAACATGCAGGTCCCCTAAAAAGGGTACCTTACATCAAAGAGGTTTTAAAGAACTTTTGATTCCCAGGAGGACCAGTATGAATGGAAAAAAAAGATGGAAATGTACTGTAAGTTGCTCTTGATAAGAGTTTCTGCTAAATGACTAATGATTTGAGAAAAAAAATGAGTTGAGAAAAAATATATATATCACGCCCTGACCTTAGAGATCCTTTTTATGTCTCTATTTTGGTTGGTCAGGGCGTGAGTTGGGGTGGGCATTCTATGTTTTTGTTCTATGTTGTCTATTTTTATGTGTTTGGCCGGGTGTGGTTCTCAATCAGAGGCAGCTGTCTATCGTTGTCTCTGATTGAGAACCATACTTAGGTAGCCTTTTCCCACCTGTGTTTTGTGGGTAGTTATTTTCTGTTTAGCTGTTTTGTTTGCCTGACAGAACTGTTCGCTTTCGTTCTCCTGTTTGTTGTTTTTGTTTCGATTGTTTTTTTGGAATAAATCATGAACACTTCAAACTCTGCACCTTGGTCCACTCTTCCTTCAGCCCACAAGAAGCGTTACAATATCACCATCTCTCTGTCTCTCTGTCCTGGTCCCCCCACCTGTTTATCACCATCTCTCTATCACCATCCCTGTTTCCTCTCTTTCTCTCTGCCCCTCTTTTCTCTCTCTGTCTTCCCCGTTTTGCCCTGTTGCTGGCTAGCTGTTGGTATTCTCTCCACCACAGTAAAGAGGATAATGCTGCCGATTTAATGCTAGGCTGGATAAAGCTGGAACTAGCCGGGTGACACGGGATGGCCACACGGCCCCAGAGTCCTTTGTTATTGGCTAAGCATGACATCATCCCCCTTTGTGTGGCCACTGGCAGGCCGTGAGCTGGGCACGTGCAGAGCGGCTGCGCGGTATTAATGCAGGCTCCCGCCCCCACCACACACACAGACACACACTGCCTCCCACAGGGCTTTCAGCATCACCAGGGGCCGCCTCAGCGAGCCTGTCTCAGTCAGCCGATGAAGCAAAGGACATCATTGTGGGTCCTTGTGGGAGTGAATGTAGGAAGCTGAAGAGAGAGGGGGTATTCATGGGTGGGCTACCTCCTGCCTGCATCCTATTGAGTCATAATGGCAGGCGTCCCCCAAGGCTCTACTATGCTCGGCCCTTTCAGATTTTATCATCACAGGATTAGGTTGAGTGAACTAAGTGTATGGACAGGAATAAAAATGGTGTCCTCCCTCCCTACATAACCCCCATGTAATTCACTGTACTGACTCTACTAGGCTTAAACTAGGTCAGTTAAATACTGTAGGCTGTGTGTGTGAGCGTATTTGTGTGTAGTGTGTGGGTGGACCTCGACCTCAGCAGGAGCATGGTCCCTAGTCAGTGACTGTGTGATGGTCAGGCCGGGTTGTTTCTTGACTTCAGCAAAGCTAATCTTCCACGCTGCTCCATGCTGCTGGATGTGGTGTAGGAGTGAATCAGGGCCAGGACCAGGGCAAGTCTTAAAATATGGCCCAGAGGTTGGCTAGCTCCAGTCAGGGCCAGGGCAAGTCTTAAAATAGGGCCCAGAGGTTGGCTAGCTCCAGTCAGGGCCAGGGCAAGGCCTGAGAGATGGCCCAGAGGTTGGCTAGCTCCAGTCAGGGCCAGGGCAAGGCCTGAGAGATAGCCCAGAGGTTGGCTAGCTCCAGTCAGGGCCAGGGCAAGGCCTGAGAGATTGCCCAGAGGTTTGTTAGCTCCAGTCAGGGCCAGGGAGACTCTTAGACTAGCATTTAGGGAGGTCACCAGGCTCTGTTCTGTACTGCACTGTATGCTGACTGACACAGTGCAGTTCACCAAATTCAAATCAGAGTCGCAAACACTCTCTCTCTATCACACACACTCTTCTTCTGTCTTCTTCTCTCTCCAGTTTTATTTCCACTACAAACAATTTTAACACGTTTAACCTGAACTGATGTTCAAGTGTCACTGGTTAGTCTTTGATACTAATTGGTCCTTTTGCTGGAAGACTGGGTTCCGGCTGCACGTGTCCCGTAAGCCATTTACTAAATATTTATCTCTGTCACCTACCGGTATCTACCTGCTAAGGATCCTGGGTAATGACTTAATGAAGTGTAATGCCTCA
Source organism: Salvelinus namaycush (assembly GCF_016432855.1). NCBI lineage: Eukaryota > Metazoa > Chordata > Actinopteri > Salmoniformes > Salmonidae > Salvelinus > Salvelinus namaycush. The sequence goes on along the minus strand of NC_052314.1, from coordinate 8,721,125 downwards.
TGGGATTGCCCCACCGCAGACACGACACCTAGAAAAGACGAATACATTGTCTTCTTACCATATGACAAATCTCTTACATAATTTGTCTTGAATATGGATAAGAATAGCAAAATGGATAATGTTACAGTATTTGCATGATGAGCATTGAGCACTATATCAGGAACTATAGATTTGTGTTATTTACATTCACTAGTAGTGACTGAAATGGATTAGCAGTTTACGGTATCATCCTTATTTTAACTTAGGACTGCAGTATACAGTTCGATGCACAAGTGTGATATCCTGACCCTTGACATTGACATTATTTCCAGGTAATGGTAGCGACGGAGTTAGCATATGCGAGTACAGTGTCATACTTATTTCCATCCAGGACAATACAGTGGTGTAGACATTGTTTTTAGGTCCGTATCCTGTTCTAGCCAGGTGTACAGTATCATGGCTATAGCACCACTCAGGATAACTAACCCGCTGGTTGTCATAGCCAGGTAGCCAGGTTGATGGTAACAGAAGGGCGCAGCAGGATGTTTGGCGATTTTTATGACACCGCCTGGAATGTTTTGGTGATTTCCTGAGGCAGACATTTTTAGCAACACTCACATTTTAGCCCCGACCGTGGCAATACTGTGGGAGAGGCTATACAGACATGCCTGGTGCCCAATATTATGATGTACAGTGAGGAGAAGAAGTATTTGATACACTTCCGATTTCGCAGCTCTTCCTACTTACAAGGCATGTAGAGGTCTGTAATTTTTATCACGGGTACACTTCAACTGTGAGAGATGGAATCTCAAAAATCCAGAAAATCACATTGTTTGATTTTTAAGTAATTCGTTTGCATTTTATTGCATGACATAAGTATTTGATACATCAGAAAAGCAGAACTTAATATTTGGTACAGAAACCTTTGTTTGCCATTACAGAGATCAAATGTTTCCTGTAGTTCTTGACCAGGTTTGCACACACTGCAGCAGGGATTTTGGCACACTCCTCCATACAGACCTTCTCCAGATCCTTCAGGTTTCGGGGCTGTCGCTGGGCAATACGGACTTTCAGCTCCCTCCAAAGATTTTCTATTGGGTTCAGGTCTGGAGACTGGCTAGGCCACTCCAGGACCTTGAGATGCTTCTTACGGAGCCACTTCTTAGTTGCCCTGGCTGTGTGTTTCGGGTCGTTGTCATGCTGGAAGACCCAGCCACGACCCATCTTCAATGCTCTTACTGAGGGAAGGAGGTTGTTGGCCAAGATCTCGCGATACATGGCCCCATCCATCCTACCCTCAATACGGTGCAGTCGTCCTGTCCCCTTTGCAGAAAAGCATCCCCAAAGAATGATGTTTCCACCTCCATGCTTCACGGTTGGGATGGTGTTCTTGGGGTTGTACTCATCCTTCTTCTTCCTCCAAACACGGCGAGTGGAGTTTAGACCAAAAATCTCTATTTTTGTCTCATCAGACCACATGACCTTCTCCCATTCCTCCTCTGGATCATGCAGATGGTCATTGGCAAACTTCAGACGGGCCTGGACATGCGCTGGCTTGGGCAGGGGGACCTTGCGTGCGCTGCAGGATTTTAATCCATGACGGCGTAGTGTGTTACTAATGGTTTTCTTTGAGACTGTGGTCCCAGCTCTCTTCAGGTCATTGACCACGTCCTGCCGTGTAGTTCTGGGCAGATCCCTCACCTTCCTCATGATCATTGATGCCCCACGAGGTGAGATCTTGCATGGAGCCCCAGACCGAGGGTGATTGACCGTCATCTTGAACTTCTTCCATTTTCTAATAATTGCGCCAACAGTTGTTGCCTTCTCACCAAGCTGCTTGCCTATTGTCCTGTAGCCCATCCCAGCCTTGTGCAGGTCTACAATTTTATCCCTGATGTCCTTACACAGCTCTCTGGTCTTGGCCATTGTGGAGAGGTTGGAGTCTGTTTGATTGAGTGTGTGGACAGGTGTCTTTTATACAGGTAACGAGTTCAAACAGGTGCAGTTACTACAGGTAATGAGTGGAGAACAGGAGGGCTTCTTAAAGAAAAACTAACAGGTCTGTGAGAGCCGGAATTCTTACTGGTTGGTAGGTGATCAAATACTTATGTCATGCAATAAAATGCAAATTAATTACTTAAAAATCATACAATGGGATTTTCTGGATTTTTGTTTTAGATTCCGTCTCTCACAGTTGAAGTGTACCTATGATAAAAATTACAGACCTCTACATGCTTTGTAAGTAGGAAAACCTGCAAAATCGGCAGTGTATCAAATACTTGTTCTCCCCACTGTATGTCACGCAACGAGAGTTGAGTGTGGACGAACAGATTCGGTTAAGACCTCCGAGCTGTAATAACAATGGTTCTGACAGTTCAGTCAGTCATCCAAAATGAGCCCTCCCCAGCTTGCAAGTTTATGCTTGTTTCTAGAAACTTCCGCGAGAATTTGAAACTTGTCTGCAGAAGTTATCGGACTACAAAATTAACATGTGCTTTAGCTGTCACCCTGGCCTGGTATTAGCTACACTATCTGGCTACTTCCCATTCCCTACTGCAGGACAGCAGTGCTCGGCAAGTGGGAATGGGTTGCGAAGGACACACTGTGCCCTGTGTTAGGGTGCTTGAGGAGTTAGGGTGCTTGAGGAGTTAGGGAGCGTGAGGAGGTAGGGAGCGTGAGGAGGTAGGGAGCGTGAGGACGTAGGGAGGGTGAGGACGTAGGGAGGGTGAGGACGTAGGGAGGGTGAGGACGTAGGGAGCGTGAGGACGTAGGGAGGGTGAGGACGTAGGGAGGGTGAGGACGTAGGGAGCGTGAGGACGTAGGGAGCGTGAGGACGTAGGGAGCGTGAGGACGTAGGGAGCGTGAGGACGTAGGGAGCGTGAGGACGTAGGGAGCGTGAGGACGTGGGGAGCGTGAGGACGTGGGGAGCGTGAGGACGTGGGGAGCGTGAGGACGTGGGGAGCGTGAGGACGTAGGGAGCGTGAGGACGTAGGGAGCGTGAGGACGTAGGGTGCGTGAGGACGTGGGGAGCGTGAGGACGTGGGGAGCGTGAGGACGTAGGGAGGGTGAGGACGTAGGGAGGGTGAGGACGTAGGGAGGGTGAGGACGTAGGGAGGGTGAGGACGTAGGGAGCGTGAGGACGTAGGGAGGGTGAGGACGTAGGGGGGGTGAGGACGTAGGGAGCGTGAGGACGTAGGGAGCGTGAGGACGTAGGGAGCGTGAGGACGTAGGGAGCGTGAGGACGTAGGGAGGGTGAGGACGTAGGGAGGGTGAGGACGTAGGGAGGGTGAGGACGTAGGGAGCGTGAAGACGTAGGGAGCGTGAGGACGTAGGGAACGTGAGGACGTAGGGAACGTGAGGAGTTAGGGAGCGTGAGGACGTAGGGAGCGTGAGGACGTAGGGAGCGTGAGGACGTAGGGAGCATGAGGAGTTAGGGAGGGTGAGGACGTAGGGAGCGTGAGGACGTAGGGAGCGTGAGGACGTAGGGAGCATGAGGACGTAGGGAGCATGAGGAGTTAGGGAGCGTGAGATTTGGATCAAGGGGTCCAGAGGCAGGGTGTTTGTGGGTGAGGGGCAGTGTGTGGTGAACGGTCATCATCGGTCATTTGAGTGATTTGGTCACACGATACACCCCCCCCCCCCCCCCCCCCTACACCCCCGCTAGCACTTCATAATAGCTCCACATAAAGCATTCAGAATGGATTAGTTAATAGTTTATTCATAATTGATTAATCATTACTCCATTCATAAGATGATGAATGTAGGTCCTTATAAACCATTTACTAATCAGTTAGATGTTATCAGCTAAAGTGTGGGGTATAAATACTTTATAAATCATTTATAAATGTTTTGAGTGACCAGTGTAATTTCTCACAAAAAGATGAACAGATGGACATTCCAACAGTACATGATGTTCCTTAAGGTCTCAAAATGACCTGGATCCTATCAATGGTTAAACAATAAGCACACAAACAGAGGATGTTAAAGAAAATATTTTAAACATTTTATTCCAAAACAGTAACTTCAAACTTCAAACTATGCTGAGTAAAGTAACATAAGCATTTCTTGGCAGTGACTTTTCTACCATAACCAAAGTGTGGATTACAGTCACACCTCAGAGCAGTCTAATATCGGTTAACCCAGAAATAAAATCTTGTGCAATTTGGTCAGCTGCATGACTAAATTATGGGTCCATACTTTTATTGAACCTTTATTTAAACGTTGAGATTAAAAATCTCTTTTTACAAGAGAGCCCCATACGTGTTAGAAATTGGGAGTTGTGGTTTGCTGCGAAGACTCCACCCAAAAGCAAAGGCACCTACCCCCACCTCAATCACATAACAGGAGTAATGAAGGCACAAATGCATAAAAAACTAACTAAAAGTCCATTTAAAACTTCTTATGGATCAAATCCCGTTAGCAGGATCGATTTGACAACATCCGGTGAAATGGCAGAGCACCAAATTCAAATTAAATGAATAGAAATATTTAACTTTCATACAAGTACAATACACAAGTACAATACACCAAAATAACGCTTAACTTCTTGTTAATCCAGCCACCGTGTCAGATTTCAAAAAGGCTTTACGGCGAAAGCAAACCATGCTATTATCTGAGGACAGCACCCCATCAAACAAACACATGACAATCATATTTCAACCCGCCAGGCGCGACACAAAACTCAGAAATAACTATATAATTCATGCCTTACCTTAGAAGATCTTCTTCTGTTGGCACTCCAATATGTCCCATAAACATCACAAATGGCCCTTTTGTTCTGGAATAGTAGATCTGAATAGAAAACACTCTGAAGTTTCTAAAACTGTTTGAATAATGTCTGTGAGTATAACAGAACTGATTTGGCAGGCGAAACCCCGAGCACAATCCATCCAGGGATTTTTTTTTTAGAGGTCAATCTGTTTTCCATTAGATTTCTATGGCAAGCCCGTTTTAATAGAAATATGCTTGCAGTTCCTATGGCTTCCACTAGATGTCAACAGTCTTTAGAGGGAGTTGAAAGTCCGTGTTGCCCAGCAACAGCCCCAAAACATCACTGCTCTAGAAGAGATCTGCATGGAGGAATGGGCCAAAATACCAGCAACAGTGTGTGAAAACCTTGTGAAGACTTACAGAAAATGTTTGACCTCTGTCATTGCCAACAAAGGGTATATAACAAAGTATTGAGAAACTTTTGTTATTGACCAAATACTTATTTTCCACCATAATTTGCAAATAAATAAATTAAAAATCCTACAATGTGATTTTCTGGAATTCTTTTTCTCATTTTGTCTGTCATAGTTGAAGTTTTAAGTGGGAGAAGTTGCACAATTGGTGACTGACTAAATACTTTTTTGCCCCACTGTAGACATAGACAATAACCCACGAACTACCCAAATGAATATGGCTGCCTAAATATGGTTCCCAATCAGAGACAACGATAGACAGCTGTCTCTAATTGAGAACCAATCTAGGCAACCATAGACATACATACACCTAGACTAGACACTGCCCCATAAACATACAAAACCCCTAGACAATACAAAACACATACATCCCCCATGTCACACCCTGACCTAACTAAAATAATAAAGAAAGCAAAGATAACTAAGGCCAGGGCGTGACAGTACACCCCCCCCCCCCCCCCCCCAAAGGTGCGGACTCCGGCCGCAAAACCTGACACAGAAGGGGAGGGTCCGGGTGGGCCTTCTTACGGCGGCGGCTCGGTGTGGGACGTGGACCCCACTCCACCATAGTCAATACCCGCTTTGGTGGCGCCTCTGGAGCGAGGACCCTTACAGCGAGTCCCGGACTGAAGACCATCCTAGAGGGCGCCACTGGATGGAGGGGCAGCTCCGGACTAAGGGGTGGCTCCGGACTGAGGGGCGGCTCCGGACTGAGGGGCGGCTCCGGACTGGCGGGCGGCTCCGGACTGGCGGGCGGCTCTGGCAGCTCCTGACTGGCAGGCGGCTCTGGCAGCTCCTGACTGGCGGGCGGCTCTGGCGGCTCCTGACTGACTGACGGCTCTGGCGGCTCCTGACTGGCGGGCGGCTCTGGCGGCTCCTGACTGGCGGGCGGCTCTGGCGGCTCCTGACTGGCGGGCGGCTCTGGCGGCTCCTGACTGGCGGGCGGCTCTGGCGGCTCAGGACAGACGGGCGGCTCTGACGGCTCAGGACAGACGGGCGGCTCTGACGGCGCTGGGCAGACGGACAGCGCAGGCGGCGCTGGGCAGACGGACAGCTCAGACGGCGCTGGGCAGACGGGCAGCGCAGGCGTCGCTGGGCAGACGGGCAGTGCAGGCGGCGCTGGGCAGACGGGCACACCTGTAGGGAGGAGACGGAGAGACAGCCTGGTGCATGGGGCTGCCACAGGACCCACCAGGCTGGGGAGACCTACAGGAGGCTTGGTGTTAGGAGGAGGCACCGGAAGGACCGGGCTGTGGGGGAGCACTGGAGCTCTGGTGCGCAGTCTTGGCACCACTCCCCCAGGCTGGATAACTACTCTAGCCCGGACCCGCCAGAGTGCAGGCACAGGTTGAACCGGGCTGTGGGTGAGCACTGGAGATCTAGTGCCTACTATGCGCACCTCTCACTTAGGCTCCACTCCCACATTTGCCCGGCACGAGCGGAGCGCAGGCATAGGACGCACTGCACCCTCCCAGCGCCCCGGAGACACAGCACGCAGAGCCGGCGCAGGATAACCTGGACCGAAACGGCGTACCGGAGACCAGACACGCTGAGCAGGCACAATACGCCCTGGCTGGATGCCCACACTCGCAAGACACTTTCGGGGGGCTGCCCTATAGCGCACCGGGCTATGGGCACGTACTGGCGACACCGTGCGCTTAACCGCATAACACGGTGCCTGACCAGTAACGCGCTGCTTATAATAAGCACGAGGAGTGAGCTCAGGTCTGCTACCTGGCTTAGCCACACTCCCTGTGTGTCCCCCCACAAAAAAATTCTGGGGCTGCCTCTCGTACCTGTCGCGCTGCCGTGCTGCCTCCTCATATCGCCGCCGCTCAGCCTTCGCTCCCTCCAGCTCAGCTTTGGGGCGGCGATATTCCCCAGCCTGTGCCCAGGGTCCTTCTCCGTTTAAAATCTCCTCCCATGTCCAGGAGTCCTGATATTTTGGCCGCTGCTGCTGCTGCTGTTGCTGCCCGTTACCATGCTGCTTGGTCCTTTTGTGGTGGGTGATTCAGTAACGACTGTCTTCGGGTGAAAGAGAGGAGGACCAAGATGCAGCGTGAATATCATCCATATTTAATGGGAAATACTTAAACACCGAACAAAACAACAAACCGACAAAAAGGAACGAAGACGATACAGTCCCGTAACGTGACACTAAACACTGGTACACTGGAATAGGAACAATCACCCACCAACAAACAGTGAAAACAGGATACCTTAATATGGTTCCCAATCAGAGACAATGACAAACACCTGCCTCTGATTGAGAACCATATTAGGCCAAACAACAAACCCAACATAGAAACACAAAACATAGAATGCCCACCCAGCTCACGTCCTGACCAACTAAACAAAGACTAAACAAAGGAAATAAGGTCAGGAACGTGACAGCAACTCTGCCTAGAATGCCGTATCCCGGAGTCGCCTCTTCACTGTTGACGTTGAGACTGGTGTTTTGCAGGTACTAAACTAAGCAAAAAAAGAAACGTCCTCTCACTGTCAACTGCGTTTATTTTCAGCAAACTTAACGAGTGTAAATATTTGTATGAACATAACAAGATTAAAACACTGAGACATAAACTGAACAAGTTCCACAGACATGTGACTAACAGAAATGAAATAATGTGTCCCTGAATAAAGGGGGGTCAAAATCAAAAGTAACAGTATCCGGTGAGACAAAACCGCGACTCGTCAGTGAATAGCACTTTTTTCCAGTCCTGTCTGGTCCAGCGACGGTGGGTTTGTGTCCATAGGCGACGTTGTTGTCTACAAGCCCTCAGTCCAGTCTCTCTCAGCCTATTGCGAACAGTCTGAGCGCTGATGGAGGGATTATGCGTTCCTGGTGTAACTCGGGCAGTTGTTGTTGCCATCCTGTGCCTGTCCCGCAGGTGTGATGTTCAGATGTACCGATCCTGTGCAGGTGTTGTTACATATGGTCTGCCGCTGCAAGGACGATCAGCTGTCCATCCTGTCTCTCTGTAGTGCTGTCTTAGGCGTCTCACAGTATGGACATTACAATTTATTGCCCTGGCCACATCTGCAGTCCTCATGCCTCATTGCAGCATGCCTAAGGCACGTTCACGCAGATGAGCAGGGACCCTGGGCATCTTTCTTTGGTGTTTTTCAGAGTCAGTAGAAAGGCCTCTTTATTGTCCTAAGTTTTCATAACTGTGACCTTAATTGCCTACCGTCTGTAAGCTGTTAGTGTCTTAACGACCGTTCCACATGTTCAAGTTCATTAATTGTTTATGGTTCATTGAACAAGCATAGGGAAACAGTGTTTAAACCCTTTACAATGAAGATCTGTGAAGTTATTTGGATTTTTATGAATTACCTTTGAAAGACAGGATCCTGAAAAAGGGACGTTTCTTTTTTTGCTAAGTTTATTTAATGAAGCTGCCAGTTGAGGACTTGTGAGGCGTCTGTTTCTCAAACTAGACACTCTAATGTACTTGTCCTCTTGCTCAGTTGTGCACCGGGGCCTCCCACTCCTCTTTCTATTCTGGTTAGAGCCCGTTTGTGCTGTTCTGTGAAGGGAGTAGTAGACAACGTTGTACGAGATCTTCAGCTTCTTGGCAATTTCTCGCATTGAATAGCCTTCATTTCTCAGAACAAGAATAGACTGACGAGTTTCAGAAGAATGTACTTTGTTTCTAGCCATTTTGAGCCTGTTATCGATCCACAAATGCTGATGCTCCAGATACTCAAATAGTCTAAAGGCAGTCTAAAAAGACAGTTTTCAGCTGTGCTAACATAATTGCAAAAGGGTTTTCTAATGATCAATTAGCCTTTTAAAATGATAAACTTAGATTAGCTAACACAAAGTGCCATTTTGAACACAGGAGTGATGGTTGCTGATAATGGGCCTCTGTAAACATATGTAGAAATCTGCCATTTCCAGCTACAATAGTCATTTACAACATTAACAATGTCTACACTGTATTTCTGATCAATTTGATGTTATTTTAATGGACAATTTTTTAAATGTTCTTTCAAAAACAAGGACATTTCGAAGTGACCCCAAACTTTTGAACGGTAGTGTAAGTGTTTAGTCAAATCATTAGTTAGCTAACTATCTATCACATGAATTGTGCAAAAATATGATACTTAACGTTAACTAGCTAAGCGCTAGCCAGTCAGTCAGTGGCGCTGACAGATTAAACTGGTATCAACAAAATGTGTTTCACTCTATCCCATAAAACATGACATTGTTAACTATGCATGTATGCCATTAGTTGCAATAAATATTGTTGTTGCCAAAGGTTTGCTGCAGATTCACCACTAGTGGCAAACGTTTGCAAAATCTGGCAATATTTTGTGGCACACTATCTAGTTTGCATCAAATTTGTCACAAACTAACGGGATGTTTGCAGCAACAAATTCATTTCTGTAAGGGAATTTGTAAATAACTAGGTTACAAAAATGTACAAATGTGGGAGTAATGATTAATAAATGATGAATAAACTATTTAGTAATCCATTATAAATGCTTTATTATGTGGAGGTATTATAAAGTGCTACCACACCCTTTCACAGCAAATGATAGAGGGGACCTTTGCCCCAACACGACAGACAGACAGACAGACAGACAGACAGACAGACAGACAGACAGACAGACAGACAGACAGACAGACACACACACACACACACAGACACACACACACACACACACACACGCATAGCAGTGCCAGCTGCCAGTGCCAGTCAATGACATCATATCACCATTGAGTGTTATCTTTACTGACGGGGTTGTTTGTACAGTCTCAAACCCTGCTGGTAGACTAAAGCTTTGATGGTTAGAACCAGCACCCACCTGCATCTACAGCGCCTTCAGAACGTATTCACACTCCTAGACTTTTGCCACATTTTGTTACAGCCTGAATTCAAAATGGATTAAAGATGGTTTTTATGGCAAAGTGAAAATATGTTTTTAGACATTTTTGTTAATTCTTCAGAAATGTCATATTTACATAAGTATTCACACCCCTGTCAATCAATACATGCTAGAATCACCTTAGGCAGTGATTAAAGTTGTGAGTCTTTCTGGGTAAATCTCTAAGAGCTTTCCACACCTGGATTGTACACTATTTGAACATTATTATTTGTTTAATTCTTCAAGCTCTACCAAATTGGTTGTTGATCATTGCTATACAGCCATTTTCAAGTCGTGCCATTGATTTTCAAGTTGATTTAAGTCATAACTGTAACTCGTCCACTCAGGAACATTCAATGTCGTCTTGGTAAGCAATTCCAGTGTACGGTGCATTCAGAAAGTATTCAAACCCCTTGACTTTTTTCACATTTTGTTACGTTACAGCCTTATTCTAAAATTGATTAAATCTTTTTTCCCTCATCAATCTACACACAATGCCACATAATGACAAAGCAAAAACAGGTTAAAAGCACACCTGTATTTGGGGAGTTTCTCCCATTCTTCTCTGCAGATTCCCTCAAGCTCTGTCAGGTTGGATCGGGAGCGTCACTGCACGTCTATTTTCAGGTCTCTCCAGAGATGTTCGATCAGGTTCAAATCCGGGCTCTGGCTGGGCCACTCAAGGACATTCAGAGACTTGTCCCGAAGCCACTCCTGCGTTGTCTTGGCTGTGTGCTTAGGGTCGTTGTCCTGTTGGAAGGTGAACCAAAAAATGTCTGCAGCATTGAAGCTCCCCAAGAACACAGTGGCCTCCATCATTCTTAAATGGAAGAAGTTTGTTGGAACCACTGGACGCCCTGCCAAACTGAGTAATCGGGGGAGAAGGGCCTTGGTCAGTGAGGTGACCAAGAATCCGATGGTCACTCTGACAATGCTCCAGCGTTCCTCTGTGGAGATGGGAGAACCTTCCAGAAGGACAGCCATCTCTGCAGCACTCCACCAATCAGGCCTTTATGGTAGAGTGACCAGACTGAAGCCACTCCTCAGTAAAAGGACGATGACAGCCCGCTTGGAGTTTGCCAAAAGGCACCTAAAGACTCTCTGACCATGAGAAACAAGATTCTCTGGTCTGATGAAATCAAGATTGAACTTGGCCTGAATGCCAAGTGTCATGTCTGGAGGAAACCTGGCCCATCCCTGCAGTGAAGCATGGTGGTGGCAGCATCATGCTGTGGGGATATTTTTCAGCAGCAGGGACTGGGAGACTAGTCGGGATCGAGGGAAAGATGAATGTAGAAAAGTACAGAGAGATCCTTGATGAAAATCTGCTCCAGAGCGCTTAGGACCTCAGACTGCTGCGAAGGTTCCAGAGTTTAAGAGGATCTGCATAGAAGAATGGGAGAAACTCCCCAAATACATGTGTGCCAAGCTTGTAGCATCATACCCAAGAATGCACTGTATGTACTGAACAAAAATATAAAGGCAAAATGTAAAGTGTTGGTCCCATGTTACATGAGCTGAAATAAAATATATCAAAAATGTTCCATGTGCACAACAAGCTTATTTCTCTCAAATGTTGTGAGCAAACTTGTTTACATCCCTGTTAGTGAGCATTTCTCCTTTGCCAAGGCAATTCATCCACCAGACGGGTGTGGCATATCAAGAAGCTGATTAATCAGCATGATCATTACACAGGTGCAACTTGTGCTGAGGACAATAAAAGGCCTCTGAAATGTTTTGTCACACAACACCTGTAATGCCCGGGGTGTCGTGGATGCAAGGAGTCAAACGCAGGAGACAGAGAGTTCAGAGTAGCGTTCAAATTTAATTCCCCACACGGGTGAAAACACGACGCTACTCTAACCCAAAATGCTTCACCACAAGCAAAGTGAGAAACACAAATAAACATAAACCAACGAACATGTATCCTGACACACAAGAATGTACAGGCTGTACACACAACAATCCCGCACACCCAGCAGGCCGGGCTGCTGGGTAATAAAGCCCCACAAATCACCCTAACCACAAACAGGTGTCAATAATCAACAAAAAGGGAGGGGGAGGAAAAGTCAGTAGCAGCTAGTAGGCCGGTGACGACGACCGCCGAGCGCCACCCGAACAGGAAGGGGAGCCACCTTCGGTGGGAGTCGTTACAACACCATGCCACTGTTGTCTCACGTTATGAGGGAGCGAGCAATTGGCATGCTGAGTACAAGAATTTCCAACAGAGTAGTTGCCAGAGAATTATCACACCCATCATTATCGTATTTCCCAGCATGCTGGATTGCTGGTAGATTTAACAAAAAATTGTTTGTGCATTTACTTTGATTGATTGATTAACCTTATGTTACACAAAGATAAATAACATACATTTTCTAAATTAATCGAATCTAAATGAATCCAATTTTTTTGCACCCGTTACTGTAATGTTTGTTCCAGTTCAGACTATTTGGGTAGTCCCAACCCGGACACTCATTCTGAGTGCATGTTGCATTTGAATGAAACATCTTATGGTGTCTGGATTCAAACACATCACTTTACAAGTCATCAAAATGTGACTTGTGAGTAGGGTGGCACAATTCTGTTAACTTTGGCAAAATTCCCAGGATTTCCAGAAATTCTGGTTGTGCATTTACTGGAATGGAAGCAGGAAATTCAACCAGGATTTTGGAATAATCTGGGAGTTTTGCAACCCTACTTGCAAGCCTTATAACTAATGGTATGAAGGATGACCTTACAGGGTACTGTGATGTTGCATTTGATAGCAAAGCTCCGAGGAATGCTTAAAAATTGCTATGCAGTTTACCGATCCCTGTATCACTTTATCAGAAGCACGTGATCAATGACGTACGAAGCTTCGTTTTGTCGAACAACCACCTGATTGGTTTGGTATTGGTTTGGTAGAAGTCAAAACGGCTACGCTATGCATGTGCTATGGAGTGTGGGACGTCATCTATAATCATTTGGCTGTTCTATATTATTTTGACCAGCAGGCGCCACTAGTGTACACTGTGTTAATCAAAGCCTCGAGAATTTAACCTATTTTCGACCGAATTGGCTGGAAAACGTCAACGCTTCAGGAAGCTTCATTTCCCCATCACTACAGGGTACCACTACAGTGACAAGTGTTTGTACCCCTTTAGGAACACATCTAAACCTTTTTCTCTGAGAGTTGACTACAATGGCCTGAAACTCATCAGGCCTGCAAGTCACATTATGCTGGCTTGGAAGGTGATGTGTAATTTCTATTGGAATCAAGCCAGTGTGGGGATATCCATGTTTAGAATTGTTTTCATCACCTGCATCCTGTATTCAAAATGACTGCCACGGTTGGGTAGACTAAGCTACAAGACTACCTGAAGTGTCTAAAGTGGAACAACCATTTCAGTAACAGGGGCAATAAATCCAAGCAACATATTGGATTAGTTTAGAACATTTTATAATTTTTATTTGAGTAGCATAAGGTGATTAAAATTAATAAATCAATCATGCACAAACAATTAAAAAAAGAAACCTGCAATAGAGTTTGCTGGGAAATATGATAATGATGGTAGTGGTTTTGGTTCAAAGTGATGTGTATGAGTTTCAGGCTCCTGTATCAGGGTAAAAGTAGGCCCTCAAAATAACGCTTATTTTGTTGATTATTTTTTAATGATACCATATTCACTTAGGATCTCACTTGGTGAAGTAAATATAACCGAAAATGTCTCTGTCACTAACAAATACAGTAATGTGTGGTAACTCTACAATTTACTCGAGGCAAGGCACTCTGGGAAATATTTGAAGGCTTTACACTAAGCAGTATGTTAATTTAACACTGTTCCCATGTCTACATGGGTCCACAGACTCAACACGGTCAGTGTTAATTTAACACTGTCAGTGTTCATGTGTTTATTTTTTAACACGGGTATATATGCTGTGTCTGTCTTCTCTGCAGCAGCAGTTGAAATCATTAGGTTTCTACCTAGAACATTTTATGCTCTCACTGCAGGCCATTTTCCCTACTGCCTGTGTCATGTTTGTTGCTCATAATGTCCTATTTGAAGCCAGACCTCTCGTTATTGTACACAGATAAAACACCCGCTGAGAGGCAGAGCGTGAGGTCTTAGACTCACAGGCCAGTAACGGAGGGGAAAACGCTCTCCCACTCCCTCCCTCCCTTCTTCTCTTTCTGTGGAGGAGGTAAGAGAAAAGACATCTACTTACATCCTGCTGTGATGCTCTCTCTCAATTTCAATTTAAGGGGCTTTATTGGCATGGGAAACATATGTTTACAATGCCAAAGCAAGTGAAATAGATAATAAACAAAAGTGAAATTAACAATATAAATTGAACAGTAAACATTACACTTACAAAATTTCCAAATGATCATAGATGCTTCATCTCTCTTTCTCTCTCTCTGTCACTATCTCTCTATTTCTGTCTGTCTCTCTCGCTCTCTCTCTGTCACTATCTCTATATTTCTGTCTGTCTGTCTCTCTCTCTCTCTCTCTGTCACTATCTCTCTATTTCTGTCTGTCTGTCTGTCTCTCTCTCTCTCTCTCTCTCTGTCACTATCTCTCTATTTCTCTGTCTGTCTCTCTCTCTCTCTCTCTCTCTCTATTTCTGTCTGTCTGTCTCTCTCTCTCTGTCACTATCTCTCTATTTCTATCTGTCTGTCTCTCTCTCTCTCTCTGTCACTATCTCTCTATTTCTGTCTGTCTCTCTGTCTCTCTGTCTCTGTCTCTTTGTCACTGTCTCTTTCACTATCTCTCTGTCTCTGTCTCTGTCTCTCTGTCTCTCTGTCACTGTCTCTGTCTCTGTCACTATCTCTCTATTTCTGTCTCTCTCTCTCTCTCTGTCTCTGTCTCTGTCTCTCTGTCTCTCTGTCACTGTCTCTGTCTCTGTCACTATCTCTCTATTTCTGTCTCTCTCTCTCTCTCTCTCTCTCTCTCTGTCTCTCTGTCACTGTCTCTGTCTCTTTCACTATCTCTCTATTTCTGTATCTCTCTCTGTCTCTGTCTCTCTGTCTCTGTCTCTCTGTCACTATCTCTCTATTTCTGTCTCTCTCTCTCAATTCAATTCAATTCAAGGGGCTTTATTGGCATGGGAAACGTGTTAACATTGCCAAAGCAAGTGAGGTAGATAATATACAAAAGTGAAATAAACAATAAAAATTAACAGTAAACATTACACATACAGAAGTTTCAAAACAATAAAGACATTACAAATGTCATATTATATATATACAGTGTTGTAACAATGTACAAATGGTTAAAGTACACAAGGGAAAATAAATAAGCATAAATATGGGTTGTATTTACAATGGTGTTTGTTCTTCACTGGTTGCCCTTTTCTCTCTCTCTCTCTGTCTCTGTTTCTCTGTCACTGTCTCTGTCTCTGTCACTATCTCTCTCTCTCTCTCTCTCTCTCTCTCTCTCTCTCTCTCTCTCTCTCGCTCTCTCTCTCTCTCGCTCTCTCTCTCAATTCAATCCAATTTGCTTTATTGGCATTACGTAACAACGTACATATTGCCAAAGCGTACTTTGGAGATTAAGTGAGACATTTACAATATTAACCTCTAATTCCTCCCAAACCCGGATCCGGGAGCACCCCCATCAGTAAAAAAGCTGACTAGCATAGCCTAGCATAGCGTCACAAGTAAATACTAGCATCTAAATATCATTAAATCACAAGTCCAAGACACCAGATGAAAGATACACATCTTGTGAATCCAGCCATCATTTCTGATTTTTAAAATGTTTTACAGGGAAGACACAATATGTAAATCTATTAGCTAACCACGTTAGCAAAAGACACCACTTTTTTTACTCCACCAGTTTTTTACTCCATCAGTAGCTATCACAAATTCGACCAAATAAAGATATAAATAGCCACTAACCAAGAAACAACTTCATCAGATGACAGTCTGATGACATATTTATTGTATAGCATATGTTTTGTTAGAAAAATGTGCATATTTCAGGTATAAATCATAGTTTACCATTGCAGCCACCATCACAACTCTCACCAAAGCGACTAGAATAACTACAGAGAGCAACGTGTATTACCTAATTACTCATCATAAAACATTTCTTAAAAATACACAGCGTACAGCAATTGAAAGACACAGATCTTGTGAAAACAAGCGTAAACACAATATAGCGTTATATTAGCTTACCACAATAGCAAACATCACAACAGCATTGATTCAAGCCAAAAATAGTGATAACGTATAAACCACCAAAAGATATTAATTTTTTCACTAACCTTCTCAGAATTCTTCAGATGACAGTCCTATAACATCATATTACACAATGCATATAGAGTTTGTTCGAAAATGTGCATATTTAGCGGCACAAATCGTGGTTATACAATGTGATTAGTGGCCAAAAATTCAAGCAATCTGTCCGGCGCCATCTTGGAGAGGCACCTATTCTAATCGAAAACTATTCATAAACTTGACTAAAAAATACAAGTTGGACAGCAAATGAAAGATAAATTAGTTCTTAATGCAATCGCTGTGTTACATTTTTAAAATTAACGTTACTTCAAGCATACAGCGTGCGCTAAAGCGAGACGCACCGAAATTCATGGCGGAATTATTATTTGACATTTGTCAACATAAGTACGAATTAACAGCATAAAGACTGCTTACTATTAGCTGAGCTTCCATCAGAATCTTGGGCAAGGTGTCCTTTCTCCAGAACAATCGTCTTTGGGTTGAAAGATGTCCTCTTGTCCTGTCGAAATAGCCGCTAACGTTAGCCACCCACTGGAGAGGTGTCCAACTCGTGAAAGCGCATCAGAAAGAAATCCAGGAAAATTGCAATAAACTGCTATAAACTGCTATAAGTCGGTTTAAATTAACTACCTTATGATGTCTTTAACACCTATAACGAATAAAAACATGACCGGAGATATAGAACTACTAAAACGAAAGCGTTTGCAGGACGCCATTGTGATGTCTTCTTGCGCCAGGCGCACCGTTGAAAAGGACGGTACTTCCGTTCCACGGTCTTATATAGGGTCCCAGATTGCGCAATCCACTCCATTCAAATTCTCCCCGCTTACTGACATCTAGAGGAAGACGTATGCAGTGCATGTAGCCCGATGGCTTACATGGGGACTTATAAACTGGCCTCAGAACAGGGACCTCGATTTCTGAAATCTCACTCCCTGACAGGAAATGTGCTGCAGAATGAGTTCTGTTTCACTCAGAGAAATAATTCAAACGGTTTTAGAAACTAGAGAGTGTTTTCTATCCAATAGTAATAATAATATGCATATTGTACGAGCAAGAATTGAGTACGAGGCAGTTTAATTTGGGAACGAAATTATTACATAGTGCAAATAGCACCCCCTATTGCCAAGAGGTTATTAACATCATTAAAATAATAATAATCAAGATTGTCAACGGGACAATCAGTAACAATAATAATCAAGGGTAAAAATAACCATACAATTAACAGTAACAATGGCATGAAGGACATGTGCAGGTTGGTTTGTCTCTCAATCTCTCTGTCTCTCCCTCTCTCACTCTCACTCTCACACTCACTCTCCTCAATTCAATTCAAAGGGCTTTATTGGCATAGGAAACATATGTTTACATTGCCAAAGCAAGTGAAATAGATAATAAACGAAAGTGAAATATACAATAAAAAATGTACAGTAAACATTACACTCACAGAAGTTTCAAAGGAATAGAGACATTTGGAATGTCATAGTATGTGTTATAACTATACAAATGCACAATGGGTTGTATTTGCAGTGGTGTTTGTTCTCCACTGGTTGCTGCGGTGATGCACACTGTGGTATTTCACCCAGTAGATATGGGAGTTTATCAAAATTTGATTTGTTTTCGAATTCTTTGTGGGTCTGTGTAATATGAGGGAAATATGTGTCTCTAATATGGTCATACATTTGGCAGGAGGTCAGGAAGTGCAGCTCAGTTTCCACCTCATTTTGTGGGCAGTGTGCACATAGCTTGTCTTCTCTTGAGAACCAGGTGTGCTTTCGGCGGCCTTTCTCAATAGCAAGGCTATACTTACTGAGTCTGTACATAGTCAAAGAGTTCCTTCATTTTAGGTCAGTCACAGTGGTCAGGTATTCTGCCACTGTGTACTTTCTGTTTAGGGCCAAATAGCATTCTAGTTTGCTCAGTTGTTTTGTAAATTCTTTCCAATGTGTCAAGTAATTATCTTTTTGTTTTCTCATGACTTGGTTGGGTCTAATTGTGTTGCTGTCCTGGGGCTCTGTGGGGTCTGTTTGTGTTTGTGAACAGAGCCCCAGGACCAACTTGCTTAGGGGGCTCTTCTCCAGGTTAATTTCTCTGTAGGTGATGGGTTTGTTATGGAAGGTTTGGGAATCGCTTAGTTTTAGGTGGTAGTAGAATTTAACGTCTCTTTTCTGGATTTTGGTAATTAGCGGGTATCGGCCTAATTCTGCTCTGCATGCATTATTTGGAGTTTAACGTTGTACACGGATGATATTTTTGCAGAATTCTGCATGCAGTCTCAATTTGGTGTTTGTCCATTTTGAGAATTCTTGGTTGGTGAGTGGACCCCAGACATCACAACCATAAAGGGCAATCTCTCTCTATCTCTCTCTCTCCCTGCCTCTCTCTCTCTTTCTCTCCCCGCCTCTCTCTCTCTCCTCTCTCTCTTTCTCAGTTGTACCTATGCAACACCTGCATTGTTAATGGTAAAAACAGCAGTATAGTAGTGTAGTGCTGCTGCCTGCTGGCTGGTGAAGGGGGAGGGACTGAGTCTTTTCATATGCTGCAGTATGTCAACTCCAGAGGTTATTGACCTCTAACAATGCAGTAATCATTCTCTCTCTCTCTCTCTCTCTCTCTCTCTCTCTCTCTCTCTCTCTCTCTCTCTCTCTCTCTCAATTAAATTAAATTAAATTAAATTCAAGGGCTTTATTATCAAGGGACACATATGTTAACATTGCCAAAGCAAGTGAACTCAGATGGTATCAGTGGACTCAGATGGTATCAGTGGACTCAGATGGGTATCAGTGGACTCAGATGGTATCAGTGGACTCAGATGGTATCAGTGGACTCAGATGGTATCAGTGGACTCAGATGGGTTCAGTGGACTCAGATGGTATCAGTGGACTCAGATGGGTTCAGTGGACTCAGATGGTATCAGTGGACTCAGATGGTATCAGTGGACTCAGATGGGTTCAGTGGACTCAGATGGTATCAGTGGACTCAGATGGGTATCAGTGGACTCAGATGGGTATCAGTGGACTCAGATGGTATCAGTGGACTCAGATGGTATCAGTGGACTCAGATGGTATCAGTGGACTCAGATGGTATCAGTGGACTCAGATGGGTTCAGTGGACTCAGATGGGTTCAGTGGACTCAGATGGGTTCAGTGGACTCAGATGGTATCAGTGGACTCAGATGGTATCAGTGGACTCAGATGGGTTCAGTGGACTCAGATGGTATCAGTGGACTCAGATGGGTTCAGTGGACTCAGATGGTATCAGTGGACTCAGATGGTATCAGTGGACTCAGATGGGTTCAGTGGACTCAGATGGTATCAGTGGACTCAGATGGGTATCAGTGGACTCAGATGGTATCAGTGGACTCAGATGGTATCAGTGGACTCAGATGGTATCAGTGGACTCAGATGGGTTCAGTGGACTCAGATGGTATCAGTGGACTCAGATGGGTTCAGTGGACTCAGATGGTATCAGTGGACTCAGATGGTATCAGTGGACTCAGATGGGTTCAGTGGACTCAAATGGTATCAGTGGACTCAGATGGGTGTCAGTGGACTCAGATGGGTATCAGTGGACTCAGATGGTATCAGTGGACTCAGATGGTATCAGTGGACTCAGATGGTATCAGTGGACTCAGATGGGTATCAGTGGACTCAGATGGGTGTCAGTGGACTCAGATGGGTATCAGTGGACTCAGATGGGTATCAGTGGACTCAGATGGTATCAGTGGACTCAGATGGTATCAGTGGACTCAGATGGGTTCAGTGGACTCAGATGGGTTCAGTGGACTCAGATGGGATCAGTGGACTCAGATGGGTTCAGTGAACTCAGATGGGTTCAGTGGACTCAGATGGGTTCAGTGAACTCAGATGGTATCAGTGGACTCAGATGGGTTCAGTGGACTCAGATGGTATCAGTGGACTCAGATGGTATCAGTGGACTCAGATGGGTTCAGTGGACTCAGATGGTATCAGTGGACTCAGATGGGTTCAGTGGACTCAGATGGTATCAGTGGACTCAGATGGTATCAGTGGACTCAGATGGTATCAGTGGACTCAGATGGTATCAGTGGACTCAGATGGTATCAGTGGACTGCTGTACTGGAGGTTGTGTTTAAACGCAGACTAGGTGGTCAGGTTGAGATGCTATCTACCCTCTCAGATGGTCACTGACCACACAAAAGTAAAGACGGGGAACAACAGTCTTTTACAGGTGTTGTAATGTACTCTTCTATTCTGTACTCATCCATTCTGTACTCATCATCCATTTTGTACTCATCCATCCATTCTGTACTCCACCATTCTGTACTCCTCCATTCTGTACTCCTCCATTCTGTACTCCTCCATTCTGTACTCCTCCATTCTGTACTCCTCCATTCTGTACTCCACCATTCTGTACTCCTCCATTCTGTACTCCTCCAACCATTCTGTACCCCCCCATTCTGTACTCATCCATTCTGTACTCCTCCATTCTGTACTAATTTATTCTGTACTCATCCATCCATTCTGTACTCATCCACTTTGCATCACTGGCATTTGCTGACTCAAAAACATGTTTTCACTTTTTCATCATGGGGTGTTCTATGCCGATGGGTCAGGAAAAACATGCATCAGTCACCTGTGTGTCTGTCAGCCAAGACACTCTGGTACGGCTGCTGTGTAACGTGAAGCACAAACACACACTGACACACACACATTGACACACACACACACACTGACACACACACACACACACACACACTGAGGCACGCACACACACACACACACACACACACACACACACACACACACACACACACACACACACACACACACACTATTGCAGAGTAATAGACTCTCTGATACACACACCCATCCACTGCATGGCTTGAACTGTGTGTACCATCCACACTATAGACCTGTGTGTCTACCATGACCCACTGCACGGTAAAGCTCACAGAGAAAGACAAGGGGGCCACTGAGCAGTGAACAGTGTTCTTGGAGGAAGTGTTGTTTTGCCCAGCATCTATAGTGTAGTCTTTATGCTATCTGAAGGTCGGAGGAAGTGTTGTTTTGCCCAGCATCTATAGTGTAGTCTTTATGCTATCTGAAGGTCGGAGGAAGTGTTGTTTTGCCCAGCATCTATAGTGTAGTCTTTATGCTATCTGAAGGTCGGAGGAAGTGTTGTTTTGCCCAGCAGCTATAGTGTAGTCTTTATGCTATCTGAAGGTCGGAGGAAGTGTTGTTTTGCCCAGCAGCTATAGTGTAGTCTTTATGCTATCTGAAGGTCGGAGGAAGTGTTGTTTTGCCCAGTATCTATAGTGTAGTCTTTATGCTATCTGAAGGTCGGAGGGAGTGTTGTTTTGCCCAGCAGCTATAGTGTAGTCTTTATGCTATCTGAAGGTCGGAGGAAGTGTTGTTTTGCCCAGCATCTATAGTGTAGTCTTTATGCTATCTGAAGGTCGGAGGAAGTGTTGTTTTGCCCAGCAGCTATAGTGTAGTCTTTATGCTATCTGAAGGTCGGAGGAAGTGTTGTTTTGCCCAGCAGCTATAGTGTAGTCTTTATGCTATCTGAAGGTCGGAGGAAGTGTTGTTTTGCCCAGCAGCTATAGTGTAGTCTTTATGCTATCTGAAGGTCGGAGGAAGTGTTGTTTTGCCCAGCATCTATAGTGTAGTCTTTATGCTATCTGAAGGTCGGAGGAAGTGTTGTTTTGCCCAGCAGCTATAGTGTAGTCTTTATGCTATCTGAAGGTCGGAGGAAGTGTTGTTTTGCCCAGCATCTATAGTGTAGTCTTTATGCTATCTGAAGGTCGGAGGAAGTGTTGTTTTGCCCAGCATCTATAGTGTAGTCTTTATGCTATCTGAAGGTCGGAGGAAGTGTTGTTTTGCCCAGCATCTATAGTGTAGTCTTTATGCTATCTGAAGGTCGGAGGAAGTGTTGTTTTGCCCAGCAGCTATAGTGTAGTCTTTATGCTATCTGAAGGTCGGAGGAAGTGTTGTTTTGCCCAGTATCTATAGTGTAGTCTTTATGCTATCTGAAGGTCGGAGGGAGTGTTGTTTTGCCCAGCAGCTATAGTGTAGTCTTTATGCTATCTGAAGGTCGGAGGAAGTGTTGTTTTGCCCAGCATCTATAGTGTAGTCTTTATGCTATCTGAAGGTCGGAGGAAGTGTTGTTTTGCCCAGCAGCTATAGTGTAGTCTTTATGCTATCTGAAGGTCGGAGGAAGTGTTGTTTTGCCCAGCAGCTATAGTGTAGTCTTTATGCTATCTGAAGGTCGGAGGAAGTGTTGTTTTGCCCAGCAGCTATAGTGTAGTCTTTATGCTATCTGAAGGTCGGAGGAAGTGTTGTTTTGCCCAGCATCTATAGTGTAGTCTTTATGCTATCTGAAGGTCGGAGGAAGTGTTGTTTTGCCCAGCAGCTATAGTGTAGTCTTTATGCTATCTGAAGGTCGGAGGAAGTGTTGTTTTGCCCAGCAGCTATAGTGTAGTCTTTATGCTATCTGAAGGTCGGAGGAAGTGTTGTTTTGCCCAGCAGCTATAGTGTAGTCTTTATGCTATCTGAAGGTCGGAGGGAGTGTTGTTTTGCCCAGCAGCTATAGTGTAGTCTTTATGCTATCTGAAGGTCGGAGGAAGTGTTCTTTTGCCCAGCAGCTATAGTGTAGTCTTTATGCTATCTGAAGGTCGGAGGAAGTGTTGTTTTGCCCAGCATCTATAGTGTAGTCTTTATGCTATCTGAAGGTCGGAGGAAGTGTTGTTTTGCCCAGCATCTATAGTGTAGTCTTTATGCTATCTGAAGGTCGGAGGAAGTGTTGTTTTGCCCAGCATCTATAGTGTAGTCTTTATGCTATCTGAAGGTCGGAGGAAGTGTTGTTTTGCCCAGCAGCTATAGTGTAGTCTTTATGCTATCTGAAGGTCGGAGGGAGTGTTGTTTTGCCCAGCAGCTATAGTGTAGTCTTTATGCTATCTGAAGGTCGGAGGAAGTGTTGATTTGCCCAGCAGCTATAGTGTAGTCTTTATGCTATCTGAAGGTCGGAGGGAGTGTTGTTTTGCCCAGCATCTATAGTGTAGTCTTTATGCTATCTGAAGGTCGGAGGAAGTGTTGTTTTGCCCAGCATCTATAGTGTAGTCTTTATGCTATCTGAAGGTCGGAGGAAGTGTTGTTTTGCCCAGCATCTATAGTGTAGTCTTTATGCTATCTGAAGGTCGGAGGAAGTGTTGTTTTGCCCAGCAGCTATAGTGTAGTCTTTATGCTATCTGAAGGTCGGAGGGAGTGTTGTTTTGCCCAGCAGCTATAGTGTAGTCTTTATGCTATCTGAAGGTCGGAGGAAGTGTTGTTTTGCCCAGCATCTATAGTGTAGTCTTTATGCTATCTGAAGGTCGGAGGGAGTGTTGTTTTGCCCAGCATCTATAGTGTAGTCTTTATGCTATCTGAAGGTCGGAGGAAGTGTTGTTTTGCCCAGCAGCTATAGTGTAGTCTTTATGCTATCTGAAGGTCGGAGGGAGCGCATGAAAACAACATGAAGAAAAGGGTTAAAGAACCCCCTTCCAGTGGTGGTTTAGAGCTGCAATGCGATAGGCTAGGCACTGGTCATGTGACCAAAACCTGCCTGACAACATGGAGAAGGAGCCTGGCTGGCGTGTCACACACACAGCATAGACAAACACAGCCTTTCTTCCTCTTTTACAAACACATTGTGACAAAGCATCTACAGCATGCTGATGCATTGAAGGTGCTTGTACTGTCCATTTACACACATGCATTTGGATGGAATGTTTTGTATTTAACAGATAATATGTCATCATTATTTAGCCGTTATTTACTGTTACGACATCGATTCCTGGATATCAATGTGAAAATACCTTTAGATTTTTTTTTACTCTGTCCAGATGATGTAATACTTGTAATACTGTAATGCTATGTTCCCAAATGTTGTTTCAGTAACCCCATGCACCACCCACCCAACCCCCTCTATATCACATGATTTAAAATGAAGATAAATGTGTGCTTTAATGCAAACAGCATTGCTGTTTTTATCAGTGCAACTTGTTTTACTCATGGGTTATGACAACTTCATATTCCTTTTGCAATAAATGATACTAACCCAAACCTCCATTGACATCTTCTTGCTCACTGGTGTTTCTACAGGTTGAGATGGGCAGGAAACAGGAAGTGGTGGTGTACGACCAGAGTTCCAAAGAGGCGGGGCAACTGTCCAAAGACGGCTTTGTCCACATCCTGCTGGGCAAGCTGGAGGGCACCTTCCATCGAGTCTCCCTGCTCACAGGTAGGCACTTGCTGTGTGTGTGTGTGTGTGTGTGTGTGTGTGTGTGTGTGTGTGTGTGTGTGTGTGTGTGTGTGTGTGTGTGTGTGTGTGTGTGTGTGTGTGTGTGTGTGTGTGTGTGTGTGTGTGTGTGTGTGCATACGAGTGTGCGAACCACCATCCTGGAATCAGTGTTTACAAGCAGATGGTGTTTCACAGCTGATCCAAAGTCAGTTCCTGTGTGTATATTACAATGTGGCCTGCATTGAACAAGTAGGCATGGTGCAGTGTGCGATGCTTCTGTTTGGACAGCAGGTATCACTAGTGGGCAACATCTGTAATAGTGTTCATCATTCTTTCACTCACTCATTAAATGTTCCACTCATACATTGTTAATAATGCATTGATTTATTATATGACATATTGTTCACTCTGTAGAAGGAAGGAATAGGAAAATAGTCATTGTGAACATCTATGAGTTTTGCATTGCAGACCTCTCCAAAGAGTCCCCCACCCCTCTCTCTTTCACTCTCCAAGTCCTTTGAAATTGAGGCTTAAGCTTAAATTCAACTATTAATACCTGTTTCTCAAATCAGCCAGTCTTATTTACCATGCTTAATAGCTTTTTCGTTTTGGCTGGTAAGCACCCTCAGACTTAGAAAGGAGGCCTGACGTGGGTATTAATCTGGCTCTGAAGAGACTTAATACCTTCTCAGTATCTATCTAGGACTGCAGCGCTGCAGAGAGACAGTGGCAGTAAGCACACAGATGCTCACACACACACGCAATAATCTCCCTCACTCAGGATTGGGAGAGAGACAGTGTGTATGTGTGTGAGTGTGCATATGTGTGTGTAAAGTTGTTTCCTACCCCTGCAAATCTCCAAAAGCATAGTAAGATTAAACTTTCCATGAGTCATTCACACATAATCACACACACACACACACACACACACACACACACACACACACACACACACACACACACACACACACACACACACACACACAAGTAAGCCTGGAATTTTCCATTTCAGCTTTTTGATGAGGCTACCACCTATCCCTCTTAAAAAAGACCCATCAGAGATTCTCTTCTCAGTCTTTCTGCATCTCTCTCTCTCTCTCTCTCTCCCTCTCTCTCTCTCTCTCTCTGTCTCTGTCTTTGTGTCTCTCTCTGTCTCTCTCTGTGTCTCATCTCTCTCTCTCTCTGTGTGTGTCTCTCTCTCTCTGTGTCTCTCTCTCTCTCTCGCTCTCTCTTCCGTTCTCTGCTGTTTCCACGACAACAGTGGAAGAGAATATGCTGGAGGATGATTCAACCAATGGGAAAGACTTTTGTTGTGTGGTATCGGGGTCAGTGGTGTTAACAGTCATAGCGGAATAATGTGTGTGTATGTGTCTGCATGAATGCATGCATTCGTGTGTGTGTGTTTCGGGGTCATGTGCGATAGATAACAGTGGTCTGTCTCCATCTGAGCTCCATATTACTGGGTCATAAACAGGACTGGCAGTCTGAGCCAGTCCACTACCTGTAAGGATGTTACTTCCTGTTTAGAGTGGCATGTGTGGGCATGCATGTGTGTTTGTGAGAGAGAGAGAGACAGACGGACAGTGTGTCAGCTCCCCTGCTGTTCTGAGGGAAGCAGCGCTGGCCGGTTGGCAGGGCGGCATGGAAGTGACGACGTCAGGGGTCAGAGGCCAATCTGTGCCAGCTTGACCATCTGACATCTGGTCATGCGTCGTGTGACATTGGTTCTGGCGTCTGGTCACACGGGTGTTAATTGCCGTTTTTCACCTGTCTCTCTTCTTCAGTCTTCAGCATATCAGAATTAGACCTTCAGTTAACAAAGTTCATTTATTTCCCCCATCCTCCATCCCTATCCTCAGATTCATTTAACAGTTATTCTGGTTTAATTGTCTCAGAATACCCAGGGAATACCCCATTTCTTCCCCCCACTCCCCCAGTCTTCAGGGAACAGGGCCTGATTTATGATGTCATTAACGGTGCCAATGACTTCATACCAAGGGATGGCTTGATGTGGGCCCAACAGCTCACACACTCACTCACTCACACACACAATTATAAACGTGTACACACACACACACAATTCTAAACATGTAGACGCATACACACACAATTATAAACGTGTACACACACACACACAATTATAAACATGTAGACGCATACACACACATACACACACATACACACACACACACACACACACACACACACACACACACACACACACACACACACACACACACACACACACACACACACACACACACACAATTCTAAACATGTAGACACACATAACAGCACAGTGCTCCAAGGGAGATAAAGGAAGAGGGACGGCTAGGATAGAGAGATGAAAAGAAAAGAAGCCTTTAAATGGGATAGACAGAGTGAATAAAGGAATAATTGCAGCAGTTTGGTCTCGCTGTCTGGGGGAGAGCAAATTTACTGCCTAAACTGTAATGTACACACAGGCATGTTAAATGGAGGATTAAAACACACACGTGCTGCTATGGACACACAGACACACACACACACACACACACACACACACACACACACACACACACACACACACAGTCCTACCAGGGCCAGTCCAGTCCCCAGTGGGTGGAGCCAGTATGTTTGTTACAGTGGTTAGCTGACAACAACACTAGAGCATAGCTCTTATCCCATTGTTCCTATGTTAGCATAGCTATCATAGGAGAGAGAGGGGGAAAGAGAGAGAGAGAGGAAGCCAGAGAGATGTTTGTATGAGCAATGCAGGCATGACTATAAAATCAAATCAAATGTTATTTTCATATGCGCCAAAATACAGCAGGTACCTTACCTTGAAATGCTTACTTACAAGCCCATAATCAACAATGCAGTTGAAGAAATAGAGTTAAGAAAATATTTACTAAATAAACTAAAGTAACGTAGAGAGAGAAGAAAAGGAGGATATAGAGGGGGTCATCTAGGGTTAGCAGAGGTAGAGAGATATAAATTAGATGGGGAGAGAGAAAGGTAGGGTCCCACTTTATTTGGATAGTCTGGATAGATGGTCTACAGATGGTCATACTATCAACAAACTATCTGTTAATAAGCAACTGCTTGTCTAAGGTTACGGTTAGGGTTAGCGTTAGGTTTAGAATAAGGGTTAGGGTTAGGGTTAGTAAACAGTCAGTTGAAATGTTTGTCTGTAGAGCATCTACAGACGAACTATCCAAATAAAGTGTTACCAAAAGAAAAGATGCAGATGATGAGAATGCGCCCTCTGCAGATGAGAGTATGTGAAGAGAGAGAGAGAGAGAATAGGAGAGGATGGAGAGAGCGAGAGACAGCGGTGCAGCTTCCGAGTGAGCAAGCTCTGCAGATGAGATGAGGACAAAGGCAGAGATTGGAGATAGAGAGAGAGGTAGAGAGGTAGGGGGAGATGCAGGTGTGAGAGTGTGTGTGTGGTCTTCAGATGTGCAGTGACTGTTTGTAATCTCTCCAAGTGCCATCTGCCTGTTTTTTTCTCAGGATTACTAAAGATACACACCAAAGTGGAAGGGAGAGGGAAAGAGAGAAAGAGGGAGAGGGAAAGAGAGAAAGAGGGAGAGGGAGAGGGAGAGGGAGAGGGAGAGGGAGAGGGAGAGGGAGAGGGAGAGGGAAAGAGAGAGAGAGAGAGAGAGAGAGAGAGAGAGAGAGAGAGAGAGAGAGAGAGAGAGAGAGAGAGAGAGAGTGAGAGTGAGAGTGAGAGTGAGAGCGATTAGAGAGAGAGGGAGTGAGAGCGATAGCGAGCGAGAGAGAGCAAGAGAGAGAGAGAAAGAGAGAGGGAGAGAGAGAGAGAGAGAAAGAGAGAGGGAGACAGAGAGAGAGAGCGGGAGAGGGAGAGGGAGGGAGGGAGGGAGGGAGGGAGGGAGACAGACAGACAGACAGACAGACAGACAGACAGACAGACAGACAGACAGACAGACAGACAGACAGCATGTGCCACTTGTGCCTAGATGCCCTACATTGGCAACGGGGATGGAATGGGAAAATAAATCATCAAATCCGTATGCTACTTGCAAGATCCATCCAAAGCCCTGTACATTGTGTGCAATCATTACTCCACCTCCACCAATGTGTAGCAATGACATCAGGAATAGCCATTTTGAGCCAGAATGCTCAGCACACATTAGTGACGGAGAAGGGCAACATCTTATGAGTTCCAACCCAACTTCCCTATTTAAATAAAATAAAATAAAATGTTATTGGTCACATACACATGGTTAGCAGATGTTATTGCGAGTGTAGTGAAATGTTTGTGCTTTTTGTTCCAACAGTGCAACAATATCTCACATGTAATCTAACAATTCCACAGCAACTACCTAATACACACATATCTAAGTAAATTAATGGAATAAGAATATATACAATACCGTTCAAAACGTCGGGGTCACTTCAAAATGTCCTTGTTTTGAAACATTTTTGTCCATTAAAATAACATCAAATTGATCAGAAATACAGTGTAGACATTGTTAATGTTGTAAATGACTGTTGTAGCTGGAAACGGCAGATTTTTTATGGAATATCTACATAGGCGTACAGAGGCCCATTATCAGAAACCATCACTCCTGTGTTCCAATGGCACGTTGTGTTAGCTATTCCAAGTTTATCATTTTAAAAGTCTAATTGATCATTAGAAAACTCTTTTGCAATTATGTTAGCACAGCTGAAAACTGTTGTTCTGATTAAAGAAGCAATAAAACTGTCCTTCTGTAGACTAGTTGAGTATCTGGAGAATCAGCATTTATGGGTTCGATTACAGGCTCAAAATGGCCAGAAACAAAGAACTTTCTTCTGAAACTCGTCAGTCTATTCTTGTTCTGAGAAATGAAGGCTATTCCATGCAAGAAATTGCCAAGAAGCTGAAGATCTCGTACAACGCTGTATACTACTCCCTTCACAGAACAGCGCAAACTGGCTCTAACCAGAATAGAAAAAGGAGTGGGAGGCCCCAGTGCACAACTGAGCTAGAGGACAAGTACATTTGAGTGTCTAGTTTGAGAAACATACGCCTCACAAATCCTCAACTGGCAGCTTCATTAAATAGTACTCGCAAAACACCAGTCTCAACATCAACAGAGAAGAGGCAACTCTGGGATGCTGGCCTTCTACGCGGGGGGGGGGGGGGGGGGTTATTTTAGATACTCTTTGGAGAGTTAGGATTTCAGATGTTTTCAGAAGATGGGAAGAGACTCTGCTGTCCTAGCTTCAGGGGGAAGCTGGTTCTACCATTGGTGTGCCAGGACAGAGAAGAGCTTTGACTGCCCCCATAGGGGTCAGAGGGCCAAGAGACCAGAGGTGGCAGAAAGAAGTACTCGGGTTGGGTTGTAGGGTTTGAGCCTGGAGGTAGGGAGGAGCAGTTCCTCTTGCTGCTCCGTAGGCAAGTACCATGGTCTTGTAGTGGATGCAAGCTTTGACTGGGAGCCAGTGGAGTGCGTGAAGGAGCAGGGACACATTGGAGAACTTGGGAAGACTGAACACCAGGCGGGCTGTAGCGTTCTGGATAAGTTGCAAGGGTTTGATGGCACAGCAGAATGGAGATGACAAGTTCCTGGATTAGGACTGGCGCCGCTTCCTGTGTGAGGTAGGTTCATACTCTATGGATGTTGTAGAGCATCAACCGGCAGGAGGGAGTCACTGCTTTGATGTTTGCAGAGAACGACAGGGTGTTGTCCAGGTAACGCCAAGGTTTTTGCACTCTGTGAGGGGGACACCGTGGAGTTGTCAACCTTGATGGAGAGGTCTTGGAGCGGGCAGGCCTTCCCCGGGAGGAAAAGATGCTCAGGGTTGTTGAGGTTGAGCTTTAGGTAATGGGCCAACATCTAAGCTGAGATATCTGCCAGACACGCAGAGATGCATGTCGCCACCTGGGTGTCAGAAGGGGGAAGGAGAAAAGTAGTTGAGAGTCCCTGAGGGACACCAGTAGTGAGAGTACGTGGTGCAGACACAGATCCTCTCCACATCATCTGGTAGGAGTGGCCTGTCAGGTAAGAGTGTGCAGAGCCTGAGATGCCCAGAGGGTGGAGAGGAGGATCTGATGGTTCACGGTAGAGGTCGACCGATTATGATTTTTCAACGCCGATACCGATTATTGGAGGACCAAAAAAAGCCGATACTAATTAATACAACAATACTGAATGAACACTTTTATTTTAACTTA
Source organism: Salvelinus namaycush (assembly GCF_016432855.1). Taxonomy (NCBI): domain Eukaryota; kingdom Metazoa; phylum Chordata; class Actinopteri; order Salmoniformes; family Salmonidae; genus Salvelinus; species Salvelinus namaycush. The sequence continues at coordinate 8,690,443 of NC_052314.1, read as the reverse complement.
ATATAATACATCAATAAAATCAATTTAGCCTCAAATAAATAATGAAACATGTTCAATTTGGTTTAAATAATGCAAAAACAAAGTGTTGGAGAAGAAAGTAAAAGTGCAATATGAGCCATGTAAAAAAGCTAACGTTTAAGTTCTTTGCTCAGAACATGAGAACATATGAAAGCTGGTGGTTCCTTTTAACATGAGTCTTCAATATTCCCAGGTAAGAAGTTTTAGGTTGTAGTTATTATAGGAATTATAGGACTATTTCTCTCTATACCATTTGTATTTCATATACCTTTGACTATTGGATGTTCTTATAGACACTTTAGTATTGCCAGTGTAACAGTATAGCTTCCGTCCCTCTCGTCGCCCTTACCTGGGCTCGAACCAGGAACACATCGAAAACAGCCACCCTCGAAGCATCGTTATCCAGTGCTCCACAAATGCCGCGGCCCTTGCAGTGCAAGGGGAACAACTACTTCAAGGTCTCAGAGCGAGTGCCGTCACCGATTGAAACGCTATTAGCACACACCCTGCTAACTAGCTAGCCATTTCCCATTGGTTACACCAGCCTAATGTCGGGAGTTGATAGGCTTGAAGTCATAAACAGCTCAATGCTTGAAGCACAACGAAGAGCTGCTGGCAAACGGACAAAAGTGCTGTTTGAATGAATGCTTACGAGCCTGCTGCTGCCTACCACCACTCAGTCAGACTGCTCTATCAAATATCAAATCATAGACTTAATTATAACATAATAACACACAGAAATACAAGCCTTAGGTCATTAACTTCTAGTTCCTCCCAAACCCGGATCCGGGAGCACCCCCATCAGTAAAAAAGCTGACTAGCATAGCCTAGCATAGCGTCACAAGTAAATACTAGCATCTAAATATCATTAAATCACAAGTCCAAGACACCAGATGAAAGATACACGTCTTGTGAATCCAGCCATCATTTCTGATTTTTAAAATGTTTTACAGGGAAGACACAATATGTAAATCTATTAGCTAACCACGTTAGCAAAAGACACCACTTTTTTTACTCCACCATTTTTTTATTGCATCAGTAGCTATCACAAATTCGACCAAATAAAGATATAAATAGCCACTAACCAAGAAACAACTTCATCAGATGACAGTCTGATAACATATTTATTGTATAGCATATGTTTTGTTAGAATAATGTGCATATTTCAGGTATAAATCATAGTTTACCATTGCAGCCACCATCACAACTCTCACCAAAGCAACTAGAATAACTACAGAGACCATCGTGTATTACCTAATTACTCATCATAAAACATTTCTTAAAAATACACAGCGTACAGCAAATGAAAGACACAGATCTTGTGAATCCAGCCAATATTTCAGATTTTCTAAGTGTTTTACAGCGAAAACACAATATAGCATTATATTAGCTTACCACAATAGCCAGAAACACAACACCATTTACCAGCAGCAAAGGTTAGCGATCGTAACAAACAGGCAAAAGATATATAATTTTTGACTAACCTTGATATTCTTCATCAGATGACAGTCCTGTAACATCATATTACACAATGCATATAGGGTTTGTTCGAAAATGTGCATATTTAGCGGCACAAATCGTGGTTATACAATGTGATTAGTGGCCAAAACTTCAAGCAATCTGTCCGGCGCCATCTTGGAGAGGCACCTATTCTAATCGATAAGTAATCATAAACTTGACTAAAAAAATACAGGTTGGACAGCAAATGAAAGATACATTAGTTCTTAATGCAACCGCTGTGTTAGATTTTTAAAATTAACGTTACTGCGCAATACAGCGTGCGCTAAAGCGAGACCGCACCGAAATTCATGGCGGAATTATTATTTGACATTTGTCAACATAAATACGAATTAACAGCATAAAGACTGCTTACTATTTGCTGAGCTTCCATCAGAATCTTGGGCAAGGTGTCCTTTCTCCAGAACAATCGTCTTTTGGTTGAAAGATGTCCTCTTCTCCTGTAGAAATAGCAGCTAACGATAGCCACCCACTGGAGAGGTGTCCAACTCGTGAAAGCGCGTCACAAAGAAATCCCAGAAAATCGCAATAAACTAATATAAACTGCTATAAGTCGGTTTAAATTAACTACCTTATGATGTCTTTAACACCTATAACGAATAAAAACATGACCGGAGATATAGAACTGCTAAAACGAAAGCTTTTGCAGGACGCCATTGTGATGTCCCTCTTGCGCCAGGCGCCCCGTTGAAAAGAACGGTACTTCCGTTCCATGAGCTTTTATAGTCCCCCAGATGGTGCAATCCACTCCATTCAAATTCTCACCGCTTACTGACATCTAGAGGAAGGCGTATGCAGTGCATGTAGCCCCATAGCTTACATGGGGACTTATAAACTGACCTCAGAACAGGGACCTCGATTTCAGAAATCTCACTTCCTGACAGGAAATGTGCTGCAGAATGAGTTCTGTTTCACTCAGAGAAATAATTCAAACGGTTTTAGAAACTAGAGAGTGTTTTCTATCCAATAGTAATAATAATATGCATATTGTACGAGCAAGAATTGAGTACGAGGCAGTTTAATTTGGGAACGAAATTATTACAAAGTGCAAATAGCACCCCCTATTGACAAAAATTAATATGGTCAAATCCAGAAACTATATTTTTGTAAACAAAACGTTTATTCTTTCAGTGAAATACGGAACCGTTCCGTATTCTATCTAACGGGTGGCATCCCTAAGTCTAAATATTGTACAACTTTCAATGTTATGTCATAATTATGTACAATTCTGGCAAATTAATTACGGTCTTTGTTAGGAATAAATGGTCTTCACACAGTTCGCAACGAGCCAGACAGCCCAAACTGCTGCATATACCCTGACTGCTTGCACGGAACGCAAGAGAAGTGACACAATTTCCCTTGTTAAAAGAAACTCATGTTAGCAGGCAATATTAACTAAAAACGCAGGTTTAAAAATATATACTTGTGTATTGATTTTAAAGAAAGGCATTGATGTTTATGGTTAGGTACACATTGTTGCAACGGCAGTGCTTTTTTTGCGAATGCGCTTGTTAAATCATCACCCGTTTGGAGAAGTAGGCTGTGATTCGATGAGAAATTAACATGCACCGCATTGATTATATGCAACGCAGGACACGCTAGATAAACTAGTAATATCATCAACCATGTGTAGTTAACTAGTGATTCTGTTAAGATTGATTGTTTTTTATAAGATAAGTTTAATGCTAGCTAGCAACGTACCTTGGCTCCTTGCTGCACTCGTGTAACAGGTAGTCAGCCTGCCATGCAGGCTCCTTGTGGAGTGCAATGTAAGGCAGGTGGTTAGTGCGTTGGACTAGTAACCGGAAGGTTGCAAAATCGAATCCCCGAGCTGAGAAGGTAAAAATCTGTCGTTCTGCCTCTGAACAAGGTAGTTAACCCACCATTCCTAGGCCGTCATTGAAAATAAGAATGTGTTCTTAACTGACTTGCCTAGTAAAATAAAGGTTAAAAAAATGTAATTCAATCTGCCACAATCGTTGTTCAAAAATGACGATTACCGATTGTTATGAAAACTTGAAATCGGCCCTAATTAATCGGCCATTCCGATTAATCGGTCGACCTCTAGTTCACGGTGTTGAAGGCACTGGATAGATCTAGGAGGATGAGAACAGAGGAGAGAAGTCTCTGATCCGCCTTAAAGCCTGACTGGTTAGGTTCAAGAAGATTGTTCTGAGAGAGATAGCGAGAGAGAGCTCAAGTGTTTTGGAAAGAAGGGATACCGGTCTGTAGTCTTTGACTTCAGAGGGGTCGAGTGTTGGTTTCTTGAGGAGGGGAGCAACATTTTGAAGTCAGAGGGGCAGCCAGTGTTCAGGGATGATGCGGGAAGTGAGAAATGGGTAAGGTCTCCAGAGATGGTCTGGAGAAGGGAGGAGGGGATGGGGTTGAGCGGGCAAGTTGTCGGGTGCCCGAACCTCACTAGTCACAGGATTTCATCTGGAGAGAGAGGGGAGAAGGAGGTCAAGGCGTAGGGTAGTTCTGTGTGAGTGGTACCAGTGGACTCAATAGGCTGAGTGAATGAGGAGCGGATGTCATCAACCTTTTTTTCAAAGTGGCTGACAAAGTCGTCAGCAGAGAGAGAAGGGGAGGGGTGGAGGATTAAGGAGGGAGGAGAAGGTAGAAAAGAGTGCTAATCTGTTAATCCTCCTGGTATTGTGCAGCTTCTGCTCAGAGCTCTGAACAGGCCTGGAGGGATGGCTGCAATGCTAACATGCTAACAGTTAACAGGCCTGGATATTGCTGTAATGCTAACATGCTAACAACTAACAGGCCTAGGGTAATGGCTGTAATGCTAACAGTTAACAGGCCTGGGGTAATGGCTGTAAAGCTAACATGCTAACTCTGAGTCTCAGACTGCCTGTCAGTCTGTCAGCCTGATGAGGAAACATAAACACATCATAATAGGGAGACGTTAGGAGATGAAAGAGACCGCGCACACACACACACACACACACACACACACACACACACACACACACACACACACACACACACACACACACACACACACACACACACACACTCACACAACACACACACACACACAGAAGCCGCTGTGCAAGTGCCTTTAGGCCTTGATGAGATTGGGTGTGGGTGTGACTGCACAGTCTACAATGCAAAGTTTAATCCAATTATGTGTCATTCCTCTGTGCTCTTATACAACAGGGCGGCGGCCCTTGTGTGTGTGTGTGTGTGTGTGTGTGTGTGTGTGTTTCTGTGTGTGTGTGTGTGTGTGTGTGTGTGTGTGTGTGTGTGTGTGTGTGTGTGTGTGTGTGTGTGTGTGTGTGTGTTTCTGTGTGTGTGTGTGTGTGTGTGTGTGTGTGTGTGTGTGTGTTTCTGTGTGTGTGTGTGTGTGTGTGTGTGTGTTTCTGTGTGTGTGTGTGTGTGTGTGTGTGTGTGTGTGTGTGTTTCTGTGTGTGTGTGTGTGTGTGTGTGTGTGTGTGTGTGTGTGTGTGTGTGTGTGTGTGTGTGTGTGTGTCTGTGTGTGTGTGTGTGTGTGTGTGTGTGTGTTTCTGTGTGTGTGTGTGTGTGTGTGTGTGTGTGTGTTTCTGTGTGTGTGTGTGTGTGTGTGTGTTTCTGTGTGTGTGTGTGTGTGTGTGTGTGTGTGTGTGTGTGTGTGTGTGTGTGTGTGTGTGTCTGTGTCTGTGTGTGTGTGTGTGTGTGTGTGTGTGTGTGTGTGTGTGTGTGTGTGTGTGTGTGTGGCGCTGAGTTCATCTTGGGAGACAGACTCTCACAATGCAGCCGTTCAGAGAGGTATTCCAATGCGCTATATAAAGCGGTCTGTGTGTGTTTGTATGTGTATTGGTTAGATAGACCTATTGAGGAGGTGAGATAATTCACGTCATTCCATCCAGCTGAGTGACGGTCTGTGTGTGTGTAGATGTCCATTTATTGCAGGCCTGTAGCATGACATGTCTGAGGTCTCGCCACCATTCTCAGAATGGAAGCTTTGTGTTTCTCTTTCCTTTCCAACACCGGGTGGAAATTCCCATATCCTATTGGCTATAGACCCAGAGTAGCACACGCTTATATTCAAAGGCAGTTACAGTGTGTGTGTGTGTGTATTCAGTATTCTATATGTGGCCTGTGCAGGATTCAAACCAACAACTCCGGTATTCCAAGGACAGTGCTCTTACCAACTGAGCCAATTGGAATCAATGGCCAAATGATAATCCCAGCACATTTTACAAGCACTCAACTGCTCATACGCTTTGTATAAAGCCTTTTTAATGTGGGAATTAAGCCACCATAAAGTCCACTGTAATACATGGAGCATGTTGCCATTTGGCACAGATTTTGTATTGAATTGCATGGCTTTTTCAAAATGTTCTCTAGCAACCTCACTACATTATTGACTACCAAATGGTTCGAGCTGAATAATGATTGGGATGTGTGTGGTCTGAAGTGGATGTATGGGATCATATGATTGGATGGTTTAGGTTCCCAGCTGCATTTTGATTGGTCACAGTTGAGGTCATTGAGGTCACAGTTATTATGGTTGGCTGCCATGGGTCATGGCCCTGTCTCTCGCTCTCTCTTTATTTCTCCCTCTCTCTTTCCCTCACACTTCTCCTCCAGATCTCCTTCCCCCTCTCCCCATTCACACCTCTCTACCCTCCCTGTCATCCCCCTCTTCTTCCTCTCTTCCTATCTGATCCTTCACCATTACGCTCCAGGTTCTCCTGCCAGATCAATGATTTCATTGAGAAGAAGCCAGTCGTGCCATTAAGAGGTCACCATCCCACGGGTCTGGCACATTATTCTCAATGACCTCCTCCCCTTCTTCCTCTCTCCTCCTCCCCTTCTTCCTCTCTCCTCCTCCCCTTCTTCCTCTCTCCTCCTCCCTCTTTTCCCTCCACCTTTCTCTGTCTCTCTGTCTTCTCTCCCTCTGAGCTACCCCTTTCCTCGCCTCGCTGATCCCTTCCTCTTATACCTCTCCTCCACCTCCCTTCTCCTCCCTTTCCCCCTTTCCTCTTCTTTCTGATCCCCTCTTCTCATGCCTCTCCTATCCGCTCACACTCCTCCACCTCCCCTCTCCTACCTTTCCCCCATCCCTCCTCCCTCTGCTCCCTCTCTCTCTCTCTCTCTCTCTCCCTCTCTCTCTCTCTCTCTCTCTCTCTCTCTCCCTCTCTCTCTCTCTCTCTCTCTCTCTCTCCTCCTCCTCTCCTATTTCATGGTGCAGAGAACAGAGGTTTATATTTAGCTCCAGTCTCCTGCGGTCGTCACATCTGGCGCCAGTGGCCTGTGCGCTCTCACCCTGCCCTGTAGACACACACACACTGGAGAAAAACCTCATACTTGCACTCTAAATAGTAGGCATTTTAGGTATGCGAAAATATAACGTTTTATAGTATGTGGAATTTTGAAAATCAACTATGCTTTAAATGCCATGATGGTATATGCATTTCGGCTTTTCATGTAGAATCGCTGCACACTTTTGAGGAAGAGACTCATGTGTGTTTGACAACATTTGAAAATCAGCTGATAATGAGATAAGCGGACACGCTGTACCCAAATAAACCTATGGCAAGAATGAACACATTAACATACAGTGCTGGCAAACACACATACACGCCTGCACACACACGCGAACACACACGCAGTCCCACACACACAACTCAGAGGTACTGGTTTTCTTAGCTGTAACAGTTTTCTGTAGCAGTGTTCTGTAACAGTTTTCTGTAACAGTTTTCTTTAACAGTTTTCGGTAACAGTTTTCTGTAACAGTTTTCTGTAACAGTTTTCTGTAACAGTGTTCTTTAACAGTTTTCTGTAACAGTGTTCTTTAACAGTTTTCTTTAACAGTTTTCTGTAGCAGTTTTCTTTAACAGTTTTCTGTAACAGTTTTCTGTAACAGTTTTCTTTAACAGTTTTCTGTAACAGTGTTCTGTAGCAGTGTTCTGTAGCAGTGTTCTGTAACAGTTTTCTGTAGCAGTGTTCTGTAACAGTTTTCTGTAACAGTGTTCTGTAACAGTGTTCTGTAACAGTGTTCTGTAACAGTTTTCTGTAACAGTTTTCTGTAACAGTTTTCTGTAACAGTTTTCTGTAGCAGTTTTCTGTAGCAGTGTTCTGTAACAGTTTTCTGTAGCAGTGTTGTGTAACAGTGTTCTGTAGCAGTGTTCTGTAGCAGTGTTCTGTAACAGTTTTCTGTAGCAGTGTTCTGTAGCAGTTTTCTGTAACAGTGTTCTGTAACAGTTTTCTCTAACAGTTTTCTGTGCGAGTGTTCTGTAACAGTGTTCTGTAGCAGTGTTCTGTAACAGTGTTCTGTAACAGTGTTCTGTAGCAGTTTTCTGTAACAGTTTTCTGTAGCAGTGTTCTGTAACAGTTTTCTGTAACAGTTTTCTGTAGCAGTGTTCTGTAACAGTTTTCTGTAGCAGTTTTCTGTAGCAGTTTTCTGTAACAGTTTTCTGTAGCAGTTTTCTGTAGCAGTTTTCTGTAACAGTTTTCTGTAGCAGTTTTCTGTAGCAGTTTTCTGTAGCAGTTTTCTGTAACAGTTTTCTGTAGCAGTTTTCTGTAGCAGTTTTCTGTAGCAGTGTTCTTTAACGGTTTTCTGTAGCAGTGTTCTGTAACAGTTTTCTTTAACAGTTTTCTGTAGCAGTTTTCTGTAACAGTTTTCTGTAGCAGTTTTCTGTAGCAGTTTTCTGTAGCAGTTTTCTGTAGCAGTTTTCTGTAACAGTGTTCTGTAACAGTGTTCTGTAAAAGTGTTCTGTAACAGTTTTCTGTAACAGTTTTCTGTAACAGTTTTCTGTAACAGTTTTCTTCAACAGTTTTCTTCAACAGTGTTCTGTAACAGTTTTCTGTAACAGTTTTCTTTAACAGTTTTCTTTAACAGTTTTCTGTAGCAGTGTTCTGTAAGCAGTGTTCTGTAGCAGTGTTCTGTAGCAGTGTTCTGTAGCAGTGTTCTGTAGCAGTGTTCTGTAGCAGTGTTCTGTAGCAGTGTTCTGTAGCAGTGTTCTGTAACAGTGTTCTGTAGCAGTGTTCTGTAACAGTGTTCTGTAACAGTGTTCTGTAACAGTTTTCTTTAACAGTTTTCTGTAGCAGTTTTCTGTAGCAGTGTTCTATAACAGTTTTCTGTAGCAGTGTTCTGTAGCAGTGTTCTGTAGCAGTGTTCTGTAGCAGTGTTCTGTAGCAGTGTTCTGTAACAGTTTTCTGTAGCAGTGTTCTGTAACAGTTTTCTGTAGCAGTGTTCTGTAACAGTTTTCTGTAACAGTGTTCTGTAACAGTGTTCTGTAACAGTGTTCTGTAGCAGTGTTCTGTAACAGTGTTCTGTAACAGTTTTCTGTAACAGTTTTCTGTAGCAGTTTTCTGTAGCAGTTTTCTGTAGCAGTTTTCTGTAGCAGTTTTCTGTAACAGTTTTCTGTAACAGTTTTCTGTAGCAGTTTTCTGTAGCAGTGTTCTTTAACGGTTTTCTGTAGCAGTGTTCTTTAACAGTTTTCTTTAACAGTTTTCTTTAACAGTTTTCTGTAGCATTTTTCTGTAACAGTTTTCTGTAGCAGTTTTCTGTAGCAGTTTTCTGTAGCAGTTTTCTGTAACAGTTTTCTGTAACAGTTTTCTTTAACAGTTTTCTGTAACAGTGTTCTGTAACAGTTTTCTTTAAGTTTTCTGTAACAGTTTTCTTTAACAGTTTTCTGTAGCAGTGTTCTGTAACAGTTTTCTGTAGCAGTGTTCTGTAAGCAGTGTTCTGTAGCAGTGTTCTGTAGCAGTGTTCTGTAGCAGTGTTCTGTAGCAGTGTTCTGTAACAGTGTTCTGTAGCAGTGTTCTGTAGCAGTGTTCTGTAACAGTGTTCTGTAGCAGTGTTCTGTAGCAGTGTTCTGTAACAGTGTTCTGTAACAGTGTTCTGTAACAGTTTTCTTTAACAGTTTTCTGTAGCAGTTTTCTGTAGCAGTTTTCTGTAGCAGTGTTCTATAACAGTTTTCTGTAGCAGTGTTCTGTAACAGTTTTCTGTAGCAGTGTTCTGTAGCAGTGTTCTGTAGCAGTGTTCTGTAACAGTTTTCTGTAGCAGTGTTCTGTAACAGTTTTCTGTAGCAGTGTTCTGTAACAGTTTTCTGTAACAGTGTTCTGTAACAGTGTTCTGTAGCAGTGTTCTGTAACAGTGTTCTGTAACAGTTTTCTGTAACAGTTTTCTGTTACAGTTTTCTGTAACAGTGTTCTGTAACAGTGTTCTGTAACAGTTTTCTGTAACAGTTTTCTGTAACAGTTTTCTGTAACAGTTTTCTGTAACAGTTTTCTGTAACAGTTTTCTGTAACAGTTTTCTGTAACAGTGTTCTGTAGCAGTTTTCTGTAGCAGTGTTCTGTAAGCAGTGTTCTGTAGCAGTGTTCTGTAGCAGTGTTCTGTAGCATTGTTCTGTAGCAGTGTTTTTTAACAGTTTTCTGTAGCAGTGTTCTGTAACAGTTTTCTGTAGCACTGTTCTGTAAGCAGTGTTCTGTAGCAGTGTTCTGTAGCAGTGTTCTGTAACAGTTTTCTGTAGCAGTGTTCTGTAACAGTGTTCTGTAGCAGTGTTCTGTAGCAGTGTTCTGTAACAGTGTTCTGTAACAGTGTTCTGTAGCAGTGTTCTGTAACAGTGTTCTGTAACAGTTTTCTTTAACAGTTTTCTGTAGCAGTTTTCTGTAGCAGTTTTCTGTAGCAGTGTTCTATAACAGTTTTCTGTAGCAGTGTTCTGTAACAGTTTTCTGTAGCAGTGTTCTGTAACAGTTTTCTGTAGCAGTGTTCTGTAGCAGTGTTCTGTAGCAGCGTTCTGTAACAGTTTTCTGTAGCAGTGTTCTGTAACAGTTTTCTGTAACAGTGTTCTGTAGCAGTGTTTTGTAACAGTGTTCTGTAACAGTTTTCTGTAGCAGTTTTCTGTAGCAGTTTTCTGTAGCAGTGTTCTGTAACAGTTTTCTGTAGCAGTGTTCTGTAACAGTGTTCTGTAGCAGTGTTCTGTAACAGTGTTCTGTAACAGTGTTCTGTAGCAGTTTTCTGTAGCAGTTTTCTGTAACAGTTTTCTGTAGCAGTTTTCTGTAGCAGTGTTCTGTAGCAGTGTTCTGTAGCAGTGTTCTGTAACAGTTTTCTGTAACAGTTTTCTGTAGCAGTGTTCTGTAACAGTTTTCTGTAGCAGTTTTCTGTAGCAGTTTTCTGTAGCAGTTTTCTGTAGCAGTTTTCTGTAGCAGTTTTCTGTAGCAGTTTTCTGTAGCAGTTTTCTGTAACAGTTTTCTGTAGCAGTTTTCTGTAGCAGTTTTCTGTAGCAGTTTTCTGTAGCAGTGTTCTTTAACAGTTTTCTGTAGCAGTGTTCTGTAACAGTGTTCTGTAACAGTTTTCTGTAGCAGTTTTCTTTAACAGTTTTCTGTAGCAGTTTTCTGTAACAGTGTTCTGTAACAGTGTTCTGTAACAGTTTTCTTAAACTTTCTGTAACAGTTTTCTTTAACAGTTTTCTGTAACAGTTTTCTGTAACAATGTTCTGTAGCAGTGTTCTGTAACAGTGTTCTGTAACAGTGTTCTGTAACAGTTTTCTTTAACAGTTTTCTGTAGCAGTTTTCTGTAGCAGTTTTCTGTAGCAGTGTTCTTTAACAGTTTTCTGTAACAGTGTTCTGTAACAGTTTTCTGTAGCAGTTTTCTGTAGCAGTTTTCTGTAGCAGTGTTCTTTAACAGTTTTCTGTAGCAGTGTTCTGTAACAGTGTTCTGTAACAGTGTTCTGTAACAGTGTTCTGTAGCAGTTTTCTGTAGCAGTGTTCTTTAACAGTTTTCTGTAACAGTGTTCTGTAACAGTGTTCTGTAACAGTTTTCTTAAACTTTCTGTAGCAGTTTTCTGTAACAGTTTTCTTAAACTTTCTGTAACAGTTTTCTTTAACAGTTTTCTGTAGCAGTGTTCTGTAACAGTTTTCTTTAACAGTTTTCTGTAGCAGTGTTCTGTAACAGTTTTCTGTAGCAGTGTTCTGTAGCAGTGTTCTGTAGCAGTGTTCTGTAGCATTGTTCTGTAGCAGTGTTTTTTAACAGTTTTCTGTAGCAGTGTTCTGTAACAGTTTTCTGTAGCAGTGTTCTGTAAGCAGTGTTCTGTAGCAGTGTTCTGTAGCAGTGTTCTGTAACAGTTTTCTGTAGCAGTGTTCTGTAACAGTGTTCTGTAGCAGTGTTCTGTAACAGTGTTCTGTAACAGTTTTCTTTAACAGTTTTCTGTAGCAGTTTTCTTTAACAGTTTTCTGTAGCAGTTTTCTGTAGCAGTTTTCTGTAGCAGTGTTCTATAACAGTTTTCTGTAGCAGTGTTCTGTAACAGTTTTCTGTAGCAGTGTTCTGTAACAGTTTTCTGTAGCAGTGTTCTGTAGCAGTGTTCTGTAGCAGCGTTCTGTAACAGTTTTCTGTAGCAGTGTTCTGTAACAGTTTTCTGTAACAGTGTTCTGTAGCAGTGTTCTGTAACAGTTTTCTGTAGCAGTTTTCTGTAGCAGTTTTCTGTTACACTTTTCTGTAACAGTTTTCTGTAACAGTGTTCTGTAACAGTGTTCTGTAACAGTTTTCTGTAGCAGTTTTCTGTAGCAGTTTTCTGTAGCAGTGTTCTGTAACAGTTTTCTGTAGCAGTGTTCTGTAACAGTTTTCTGTAGCAGTGTTCTGTAGCAGTGTTCTGTAGCAGTGTTCTGTAACAGTTTTCTGTAACAGTTTTCTGTAGCAGTGTTCTGTAACAGTGTTCTGTAGCAGTGTTCTGTAACAGTGTTCTGTAGCAGTGTTCTGTAGCAGTTTTCTGTAACAGTTTTCTGTAGCAGTTTTCTGTAGCAGTGTTCTGTAGCAGTGTTCTGTAACAGTTTTCTGTAACAGTTTTCTGTAGCAGTGTTCTGTAACAGTTTTCTGTAGCAGTGTTCTGTAACAGTTTTCTGTAGCAGTTTTCTGTAGCAGTTTTCTGTAGCAGTTTTCTGTAGCAGTTTTCTGTAGCAGTTTTCTGTAGCAGTTTTCTGTAACAGTTTTCTGTAGCAGTTTTCTGTAGCAGTTTTCTGTAACAGTTTTCTGTAGCAGTTTTCTGTAACAGTTTTCTGTAGCAGTTTTCTGTAGCAGTTTTCTGTAGCAGTTTTCTGTAGCAGTGTTCTTTAACAGTTTTCTGTAGCAGTGTTCTGTAACAGTGTTCTGTAACAGTTTTCTGTAGCAGTTTTCTTTAACAGTTTTCTTTAACAGTTTTCTGTAACAGTGTTCTGTAACAGTGTTCTGTAACAGTTTTCTTAAACTTTCTGTAACAGTTTTCTTTAACAGTTTTCTGTAACAGTTTTCTGTAACAATGTTCTGTAGCAGTGTTCTGTAACAGTGTTCTGTAACAGTGTTCTGTAACAGTTTTCTTTAACAGTTTTCTGTAGCAGTTTTCTGTAGCAGTTTTCTGTAGCAGTGTTCTTTAACAGTTTTCTGTAACAGTGTTCTGTAACAGTTTTCTGTAGCAGTTTTCTGTAGCAGTTTTCTGTAGCAGTGTTCTTTAACAGTTTTCTGTAGCAGTGTTCTGTAACAGTGTTCTGTAACAGTGTTCTGTAGCAGTTTTCTGTAGCAGTGTTCTTTAACAGTTTTCTGTAACAGTGTTCTGTAACAGTGTTCTGTAACAGTTTTCTTAAACTTTCTGTAACAGTTTTCTGTAACAGTTTTCTGTAACAGTTTTCTTTAACAGTTTTCTGTAGCAGTGTTCTGTAACAGTTTTCTTTAACAGTTTTCTGTAGCAGTGTTCTGTAACAGTTTTCTGTAGCAGTGTTCTTTAACAGTGTTCTGTAACAGTGTTCTGTAGCAGTGTTCTGTAGCAGTGTTCTGTAGCAGTGTTCTGTAACAGTGTTCTGTAGCAGTGTTCTGTAACAGTTTTCTGTAACAGTTTTCTTTAACAGTTTTCTGTAGCAGTGTTCTTTAACAGTGTTCTGTAACAGTGTTCTGTAGCAGTGTTCTTTAACAGTGTTCTGTAACAGTTTTCCGTAGCAGTTTTCTGTAACAGTTTTTTGCAAATGTATTAAAAATAAAAAACAGAAATACCTTATTTACATACGTATTCAGACCCTTTGCTATGAGACTCAAAATTGAGCTCAGGTGCATCCTGTTTCCATTGATCATCCTTGATATGTTTCTACAACTTGATTGGTGTCCACCTGTGGTAAATTCAATTGATTAGACATGATCTGGAAAGGCACACACCTGTCTATAAGGTCCCACAGTTGACAGTGCATGTCAGAGCAAAAAGCAATTGTCCGTAGGGATCCGATACAGGATTGTGTCGAGGCAACATATCTGGGGAAGGGTACCAAAACCCAGTGTTCTCCATCATTCTTAAATTGAAGAAGTTTGGAACCACCAAGACTCTTCCTAGAGCAATCAGGGGATAAGAGCCTTGGTCAGGGAGGTGACTAAGAATTCGATGGTCACTCTGACAGAGCTCCAGAGTTCATCTGTGGAGATGGCAGAACCTTCCAGAAGGACAACCATCTCTGCAGCACTCCACCAATTAGGCCTTTATGGTAGAGTGGCCAGACGTAAACCACTCCTCAGTAAAAGGCACATAACAGCCTGCTTGGAGTTTGCCAAAAGGCACCTAAAGGACTCTCAGACCATGAAAAACAAGATTCTCTGGTCTGATGAAACCAGGATTGAACTCTTTGGCCTGAATGCCAAGCATCACGTCTGGAGGAAACCTGGCACCATCCGTACGGTGAAGCATGGTGGTGGACCATACAGAGATGGGCTCTCTGGCAAAAAGGATTTGGGGCATTTGGAAATGATTTTAACTTAAATATTATGTATTCATAGAGTACTGTAAATACCAGTAGAGGCTTCTCAGAGGAGGAAGGGGAGGACCATCCTCCTCATTGAATTAAATAAAAATATTGAGACTTTTAGATAAAACTACACAAAATATATTCACGTCACCAAATACTTGATTGAAAACAAGGTCTACAGTAGCCTCTATAGCACTTTGTAGGGTAGCACCATGGTGTAGCCGGAAGACAGCTAGCTTCCGTCCTCCTCTGTGTACATTGGGTTCCCAAGTGGCACAGCGGTCTACGGCCCTTCATCTCACTGCTAGAGGGGTCACTACAGACCCTGGTTCGATTCCAGGGTGTATTACAACCGGACATGATTGGGAGTCCCATAGGGCTGCGCACAATTGGTCCAGCGTCGTCCAGGTTAGGTTTTGGCTGGGGTAGGCTGTCATTATAAATAAGAAGTAGTTCTTAACTGACTTGCCTAGTTAAATGAAGGTTAAGTAAAAAATAAAACATTGACTTCAATACAAAACCTAGGAAGATCATGGTTCTCACCCCCTTCCATTGACTTACACAGTAAATATGGCAGCTTCTGGAGGATGTCCTCCATACTATCCAAACTCTTGCAGCATGAACTGACATGTTGTCCACCCAATCAAGGATCAGAGAATGAATCGAGTACTGAAAGCATAAGCTACATCTAGCTAGCACTGCAGTGCATAAAATGTGGTCATTAGTTGACTCAACTAAGACAATAGTTGAACAGTTTTGAACAAATGTATATCTTCAACAATGAAGGAGAAGCGAGAGCGAGAGCGATATATTTTGTCATTTTTTTTCACTTTCAGTTTCACTTACTTAGCTAGCAAATGCAGCTAGCTAGTTTAGTCTACTCAAACACCCTACTCAAATAGAGGGATGTTATGTTAGCTAGCTGGCTATGACTATCCAACACTGCTAATATGGTAACAACGATGTAGGCTGTGTGTAGCGGTTAGCAGTTACGACATGGTTTGGCTTGGAAAGGTAGCAGCCTAAACCTATCAATATGACATTGAACTGGGTGAATGGAACAGGAATGACAGTTAGCCAATATGTTGTAATAGAAATAAGGCCATGCTCATAAAAACATATCGTCCTCCCTCATCTTAAACAGTAACGACCGCCACTGATAAATACATATTTAACACACACACAGTAAGACGCTGGTGTTGTAAATACATGTTAAACACTCCCGTTGAGCCTCCTGGGCTTCTGTTTCCTGTTAAAGGCTGGAGATTTTCCATCCCCGTGGCAACAGCAGGCTAAATTTGGAGTTCCAGTCGAGCCTAAGGCCCCCGGTCCATCCAGTGAGGAATGCTGCAGTTTGTCATCATTCCATTCCCAGTCTTCCTCATTTCCCTCCTGTTTTCACTCTGTCTCTTTCTCTCACACACACACACACAATAGACATAACCGTACCCATACACACATACACAACATACACAAATTCCCACAAATACACACACAGTTTACAAACACAAACATACATACAGACACTTAGGCTGCCACAAAACCTTTACTTCCTGCCTCTTGTGTAACAACTTCCTATTTCAGATGAGGCGAAGTGACGTCAGGGTCAGTGTGGGAGAGGGAGACGCCTATGGCGGGTGGATTGTGTGTGTGTGTGTGTGTGTGTGTGTGTGTGTGTGTGTGTGTGTGTGTGTGTGTGTGTGTGTGTGTGTGTGTGTGTGTGTGTGTGTGTGTGTGTGTGTGTGTGTGTGTGTGTGTGTGTGTGTGTGTGTGTGTGTGTGTGTGTGTGTGCGTCAAAGCCATAGAGATCCTCAGAGATCCTGTATGTATTGAATAGGGCTGGGAATTATCAGGGACCTCGTGATACGATTTTGTCAACATGCTTAGGTGCCGATACGATATGTATTGCAATTCTCACGATTCTATATGCATTGCGATTCTATACTGTGATTTTATTACGATTTGATGTTCCAAACATATTTCTTACCATATGTCTGTTGCAGAGGGACAAGAGAGAGCCATGAGAAAACGAGTTTTGATCAGTCATGGAAATAACAATACTGAAAACAAATTGGCTCCCTATTTAAAAAGAAGATGGAGAACAAGCTATGAAGGAAACATACTGTAGTTTTGGTGCAGGTACAGCCAACTAGCACAACAATGATATTGCAACATTGTCAAAACGATACGATATATCGTCAATTATAAACGGGGTGGTTCGAGCCCTGAATTCTGATTGGCTAAAAATACTTTTTACTGTTCTAATTACGTTGGTGACCAGTTTTTAATAGCAATAATGCTCCTTGGGGGATTGTGGTATATGGCTAATATACCACTGCTAAGGGATGTATCCAGGCACTCCACGTTGCGTCGTGCCTAAGAACAGCCCTTAGCCATGGTATATTGGACATATACCACACCCTCTCGGGCCTTATAGCTTAAAAATAATATCCCGATATGTAACTGTATTGATTTCTTCCCTCATCATTAGTATTGATGTCGATGGGGACAGCATGGCTGGCTCCTCTGAGCCTTGCGTCATCTCTGGCTCCATTGTTCTCTGTCAGGACACTCAGCTAATGATGTCACTCACTGCTGGATGGCTGTGACCACAGTGCTGCCTTAACACACACACACACACACACACTGTTCTGTCTCTCACACTCTGTTTTGCTGCGAAGACAGGAAAGCACACCCTAACCCAGTACGCTGAGATATCCGCTGTCCACATCTCCGCCCAAACACAGCCCTCCTGGGGATAGATGTTTATATAGATGTTTATTTTACACTGACATGACTTTACCCAGAATATATCTTCTGGTGTTGGGCTCTTCAACTCTTACCCTACGAGGTCCAGAGTTCTGCTGCTTTTCTGTTCTACCTGACTATTTGCACACACTTGGGGTCCCAGGTCTAAATCAGTTCCTGATCAGAGGGCAAGAATGAAAAAGAAAGCAGTGGAACTGGCTTTGAGGTCCAGATTTGAATTGACGGGTTCTAGTGCATATTATGTCAGTTGGACGGATTCTAAAAAGACTCGCATTGTCCTGTAACGCTTTTTCTAAAGTCTCTTTCAGACCAAACTTGCCTGTAGGAAAATTTGAATTGACAGGTGAATAAAATCGAGCACACAGTCATGTGATGAGAGAACTCGATCCCCATTCACTGGCACGAGGGAGAGCTTGGTTTGTTGTTTTGAAAAGTTTGTTGTTTTGAAAGTGTATTGGAAAGTTTCTTAGTGGCTAGCTAAAATTTTATTTTGGATCCTGTGATGCAGTTGGCATCAGTTGCTGGGACCGCTAGTCTCTGTACAGTGATCCTGCCGACCAAAGCCGGGTCTGAGGAGCTATTTGCCTTAGGTAGCTAGCTAACAGCTAGGCTAGCTACCTATCAAGCTAGCAGGGTTTTCTTGAGGGCTTGAACGCAGCCCGTGACGTGGTTACCCATTTTGTCTGGGACTGCGGATTTTACCGGGTTTGTGGCTGTCTAGATCCCTGCTGTTTGTTGTTTTAAACCTGCCCTGTCTGGAACTGGGAGGAGTAACAGTGGAACAAGGCGGAACAACATGGTTGTGGATGGAATTGCAGAATCTCCACATGAGACCTGGATGTAGACTGAGGACAAAGTGAGGGAAATGATCTCTGAGAAATGGAAAATGGACCCCAGGAAGATTGAGGTGGAGCGCGCCCACAGGACTGGAAAACCCACCACCGGCCCAGGTGACAGGCCCAGGCCGATAGTGGTCAAGTTCTCGAGGACAAGGTAGCTGTTCTGGAAAGAGCCAAGAACTTGAGAGGAACGTATATCTTCCTCAACGAGGAGTATCCTGAAGCTGTGCGCCAGAAGAGGAAATAACTTATCCCAGCCATGAAAGCTGCCAGAGTGTGTGGGGACATTGCTTACATCCGCTATGACAGGCTGGAAGGGAGAGACAGAGCCAAACCTATGGGTTTGTAGCTTCAACCCTGCAGCACACACCAATTGGTTAATGCTGAATGTATCTTTTTTTATCTTGCTTTGATGCTCTTTTCCATACTATGGATCCCCATTAGCAACAGCTGTATGTCATAAATGTTGACGTTTTTGCCAAGGAGATCTTAGTCACGCAATTTTACATATTACTAAGATGTTGCAGTATTTCTCAATGAGAAAATGTGCATGAAAACAAGTCATCTCTTGTTGAATGACAACAAAGACTTTGAAGAATTGAATTGAATTGAAGAATCCCTACATTTGGCCAATCACTGACGAACTGGTGTAGACATTGGCTACCAACTTCGGTTTGCCTCGAGAACATTTTTTGTTTGCCCGAACAGCTGGGGGAAAAAACATACCGAAGTCCAAAACTTACAAAAACGTCACAAAATGTTGTGATAATATATGCACAAACTCTTCCGAACTCTTTCAGCTGTGAAGATTGCAGACGCCTTAAGGAAGAAGAGAAACGGAGAGAGAAGATTAGAGGAAAATAAAGCAGATAAGGAGAGAGAAGATTAGAGGAAAATAAAGCAGATAAGGAGAGAGAAAGAGAGCGAAAGGTGAACTACTGTGTGTGTGTGTGTGTGTGTGTGTGTGTGTGTGTGTGTGTGTGTGTGTGTGTGTGTGTGTGTGTGTGTGTGTGTGTGTGTGTGTGTGTGTGTGTGTGTGTGTGTGTGTGTGTGTGTGTGCGCGTGTACGTGTGCGTGTACGTGTGTGTGTGTGTGTGCGCAAAACCATCCATCTGGCGTAAACAGGGAGGTTGTAAACCTAAAGAACTCTGTCAGGGAAAGACAGAGAGGAAAGAGAAGAAGAAGATGTCTCTCTACTACCATGGACCGTAACCGTTAAGCCTTATTATCCTTTGATTCAATATTTACCTTCGTAAAGCTTTCAATGACTATTTACATTAAATCAATATCTGCTTCTCAATCCATAGTGACCACCCCACTGTGCTACAGCTTCCTATGAGCATTACGATGAATAAACCATCCGTTATGCTAGAATACACCCACCCTGATAGACAGTCTGCTCTAGGGAAATTAGACCTGAGCCACACACACATGTCCACACACACGTACACACACACACACAGACACAATAACGTAACCATTTAACCAACCCCAATCCCCCGTTATCATATGGTAAACAAACACACAAACACACACACACACATACACCTTCCCCTATCCACAAACTCTGATGTGGATAAACACACATGCAAACATACGGTACACACACACACACCATCTCCTCAACACACACACACGCACGCACACACACACACTGTCACCTCCATACACCAGTGAGCACCTCAAACTGGGATTCTGAAGAAGCTCATCTGGCTGGTGAGAGGCCGTATGGTCCTGACTGGCCCCCTATGGAGTGTGTGATGGCTTTCCCTACCCCCGTGTGTGTGTGTGTGTGTGTGTGTGTGTGTGTGTGTGTGTGTGTGTGTGTGTGTGTGTGTGTGTGTGTGGTGTGCGTGCGTGCGTGCGTGCGTGCGCGCGCGCGCGCGTTTGTATAAAGTCTGTATGTCTGTGCAGAGTCTGTATAGTCTGTATGTCCGTTTGTATAAAGTCTGTATGTCTGTCTCCAGCATACTGACCCCCTCTCTGTGGGGGACTATCTCACCAACCCTCTCCCTCTACCCCTCTATCAATTCAATTTCAATGTTAGGGCTTAATTGGCATGAGAAACATACAGTTGAAGTCAGAAGTTTACATACACCTTAGCCAAATACATTTTAACTCAGTTTTTCACAATTCCTGACATTTAATTCTAGAACGAATTCCCTGTCTTAGGTCAGTTAGGATCACCACTTTATTTTAAGAATGTGAAATGTCAGAATAATAGTATAGAGAATGATTTATTCCAGCTTTTATTTATTTCATCACATTCCCAGTGGGTCAGAAGTTTACATACACTCAATTAGTATTTGGTAGCATTGTATTTAAATTGTTTAACTTGGGTCAAACGTTTTGGGTAGCCTTCCACAAGCTTCCCACATTAAGTTGGGTGAATTTTGGCCCATTCCTCCTGACAGAGCTGGTGTAACTGAGTCAGGTTTGTAGGCCTCCTTGCTCTCACAGGCTTTTTCAGTTCTGCCCACACATTTTCTATAGGATTGAGGTCAGAGCTTTGTGATGGCCACTCCAATACCTTGACTTTGTTGTCCTTAAGCCATTTTGCCACAACTTTGGAAGTATGCTTGTGGTCATTGTCCATTTGGAAGGCCCATTTGCGACCAAACTTTAACTTCCTGACTGATGTGTTGAGATGTTGCTTCAATATATCCACATAATTTTCCTGCCTCAGGATGCCATCTTCTATTTTGTGAAGTGCACTAGTCCCTCCTGCAGCAAAGATGGTCACTGGGTTTGAAGGTAGGCCTTGAAATACATCCACAGGTACACCTCCAATTGACTCAAATTATGTCAATTAGCCTATCAGGAGCTTCTAAAGCCATGACATAATTTTCTGGAATTTTCCAAGCTGTTTAAAGGCACAGTCAACTTAGTGTATATAAACGTCTGACCCACTGGAATTGTGATACAGTGAATTATAAGTGAAATAATCTGTCTGTAAACAGAAATTTGTGGAGTGGTTGATTAATGAGTTTAAATGACTCTAACCTAAATGTATGTAAACTTCCGACTTCAACTGTATGTTACCATTGCCAAAGCAAGTGAAGTAGATAATAAACAAAAGTGAAATAAACAATACAACAAATGAACAGTAAACATTACACTCACAAAGTTCCAAAATAATAAAGACATTTCAAATGTCATATTATGTGTAAATAGTTAAAGTACAAAAGGGAAAATGAATCAACATAAATATGGGTTGTATTTACAATGGTGTTTGTTCTTCACTGGTTGCCCTTGTCATGTGGCAACAGCTCACAAATCTTGCTGCTGTGATGACACACTGTTGTATTTCACCAAATAGATATGCGAGTTTCTCAAAATTGGATTTCTTTTCCAAGGCAAGAAGGGCCTTCTATGGCATCAAAAGGAACATACAATTCGACATACCAATTAGGATCTGGCTAAAAATACTTGAATCAGTTATAGAACCCATTGCCCTTTATGGTTGTGAGGTCTGGGGTCTGCTCACCAACCAATAATTCCCAAAACCAAATTGAGACTGCATGCAGAGTTCTGCAAAAATATCCTCTATGTACAACGTAAAACACCATATAACGTATGCAGAGCAGAATTAGGCCAATACCCGCTAATTATCAAAATTCAGAAAAGAGCCATTAAATTCTACAGCCACCTAAAAGGAAGTGATTCCAAAACCTTCCATAACAAAGCGAGGGATGGTGTGCACGCCATCGCCACAAAAATAACCTCTCTCTCAACGTCAACAAATGAAGGAGCTGATCGTGGACTTCAGGAAACAGCAGAGAGAGCACGCCTCTATCCACATCGACGGGACCACAGTGGAGAAGGTGAAAAGTTCCTCGGCGTACACATCACCGATGATCTGAAATGGTCCACCCACACAGACAGTGTGGTGAAAAAGAAACAACAGCGTTGGAGGCTGAAGAAATGTAGCTTGGCCCATAAGACACTCACAAACTTTTACAGATGCACAATTGAAAGCATCCTGTTGGGCTGTATCACCGCCTGGTACGGCAACTGCACTGCCCACAACCACAGGGCTCTCAGAGGGCGGTGCGGTCTGCCCAACT
Source organism: Salvelinus namaycush (assembly GCF_016432855.1). Lineage (NCBI taxonomy): Eukaryota > Metazoa > Chordata > Actinopteri > Salmoniformes > Salmonidae > Salvelinus > Salvelinus namaycush. The sequence goes on along the minus strand of NC_052314.1, from coordinate 8,668,541 downwards.
CATCACCGGGGGCACACTGCCTGCCTTCCAGGACACCTACAGCACCCGATGTCACAGGAAGGCCAAAAAGATCATCAAGGACATCAACCAACCGAGCCACTGCCTGTTTACCCCACTATCATCCAGGCAAGGTCAGTACAGGTGCATCAAAGCTGGGACCGAGAGACTGAAAAACAGCTTCTATCTCAAGGCCCATCAGACTGTTAAACAGCCATCACTAGCACATTAGAGGCTGCTGCCTATAGGCATAGACTAGGAATCACTGGCCACTTTAAGGAATGGAACACTATTCACTTTAAAAATGTTTACATCTGGCATTACTCATCTCATGTGTATATACTGTTTTCTATACTATTCTATGGTATCTCATTTACTTAATAATGCTTACATATCTTGCATTACTCATCTCATATGTACATACTGTTTTCCTGTACTATTCTACTGTATCTTAGTCTGTTACGCTCTGACATGTGTATTGGGTATATGTTGTGTAATTTGTTAGATATTACTGCACTGTCGGAGCTAGAAGCACAAGCATTTCGCTGCACCCGCAATAACATCTGATAATCACATGTATGTGACCAATAACATTTTATTTGATTAGAGAGAGAGAGAGAGAGAGAGAGAGAGAGAGAGAGAGAGAGAGAGAGAGAGAGAGAGAGAGAGAGAGAGAGAGAGAGAGAGAGAGAGAGAGAGAGAGAGAGAGAGAGAGAGAGAGAGAGAGAGAGAGAGAGAGAGAGAGAGAGAGAGAGAGAGAGAGAGAGAGAATATAACATGCTATCACATTCAACACATTATAGTCAACATGCATACTATTCACATTAACAGAACTTTCCATTACATATACTGTAGCTCTTGTATTTGAAAACGTGTTGCTGTAAGTTATTAAGCTTATCCTTTCAGACTTTCAAACCCGTTCAAACATTGATAGACCATGGAGACGGCAGATGGCTTTCCTTTAGGTGTATTAGAAGTTGACATTTTTTAAAGACAGAATCAGAATAATTTTTTAAAGACAGAATAATGTGTTCTTGTGCATTTTACCCGTCTCTGTCTGTACGAGCCCTAAATGTGCTGTACTGTACTGTAGTGCCCCTCCCTCCCTTCTGTCAAGTGTGGCCTGGGGTGTGAGACAGGCAGGCAGGTGGTGCAGCTCCTTCTGCGCAACCTATCCTTGCCCTGCTGTACTGAGACAACCTAACCTAACAGACTTTACAGGCAGGCAGGTGGTGCAGCTCCTTAGGCACAACCTATCTCTGCTGTGCTTTGAGAACCTAACCTGACACACTTTATGGGGATGGAATGAGGAAGAGGTTATTGAGCCCTCTCTCCTAACTAGAAGAGGAAGGAAGCTCTCACTCTGCCACTAAGAAACACATACACTATACCACTGTTTTGCATAGGTGGAAATACCAGGGTTGTGCGTTAGGTAACAACACCATCTACATAGGCGTACAGAGGCCCATTGTCAGCAACCATCACTCCTGTGTTCCAATGGCATGTTGTGTTAGCTAATCCAAGTTTATAATTTAAAAGGCTAATTGATCATTAGAAAACATTTTTGTAATTATGTTAGCACAGCTGAAAACTGTTGTTCTGATTAAAGAAGGAATAAAACTGTCCTTCTTAAGACTAGTTGAGTATCACCTTCTTTAGAATAGTTGAGTATCAGGAGCATCAGCATTTGTGTGTTCGATTACAGGCTCAAAATGGCCAGAAACAAAGGACTTTCTTCTGAAACTTGTCAGTCTATTCTTGTTCTGAGAAATGAAGGCTATTCCATGCGAGAAATTGCCAAGAGACTGAAGATCTGAGTGGGATGCACCAGTCCACAACTGAGCAAGAGGACAAGTACATTAGAGTGTCTAGTTTGAGAGACAGATGCCTCACAAGTCCTCAACTGGCAGGTTCATTAAATAGTACCCGAAAAACACCAGTCTCAACGTCAACAGTGAAGAGGCGACGACGGGATGCTGCTCAACTGTATATACAGTTGAAGTTGGAAGTTTACATACATTTATACCCTGAGTACACTGCTCGCGTCGCGTGCGCGAGCGTTGCAAAATAAATTTAGAAATCTATATTATTCAATTATTGCACACACATATTATCCACACTGCTCTCGCGCGCCAACGAGCGTCTGCGTTGCCAAGGGCTAAAATAGAAGTAAGTTTATATTTGTGACGCAGATCGCGCTGCAAGTCCTTCCTCTCCCATCTCCTCATTGGTTTATAGAAGCAGGTGACTGAAAGACGAACGAGGTCGGTGGCAGTAATGCACCTAATTTATGAAAGTTGCCAATCGCAATATAAAGTCCAGAGAAGAAAAGGCCTGGAAGGAGGAGAGATGACTAGAAACGATTCGGTTGACTGTTTTATGTGTGGATAAATTGTCGGAGTAGAGGACCTTGTGCATTTCAGGTAAAATAACAGCTCAATGTTTATATCCCAGGACAAATTAGCTAGAAAGTGCAAGCTGGCTAAATAGCCATAAATGTTTAATGCTTTTCGACCTGTCCCCAAATTAATGTAATTGGTTCAGAGTTTGTTTTGATATTTTAACATGCGTGTCGTGATTGCGTTTGGTGTGAGGGGACAAAATACATTTATGCACGATGTCGCACGATGGCCCACGATGGCGCACGAGCGCAGCCGGTTTGGGTTCCGTGTTTGGTTGGAGTCATTAAAACTAGGTTTTCAACCACTCCACAAATTTCTTGTTAACAAACTATAGTTTTGGCAAGTCGGTTAGGACATCTACTTTGTGCATGACACAAGTAATTTTTCCAACAATTGTTTACAGACAGATTATTTCACTTATAATTCACTGTATCACAATTCCAGTGGGTCAGAAGTTTACATACACTAAGTTGACTGTGCCTTTAAACAGCTTGGACAATTCCAGAAAATGACGTCATGGCTTTAGAAGCTTCTGATAGGCTAATTGACATCCTTTGAGTCAATTGGAGGTGTACCTGTGGATGTATTTCAAGGCCTACCTTCAAACTCAGTGCCTCTTTTTGCTTGACATCATGGGAAAATCAAAAGAAATCAGCCAAGACCTCAGAATTAAAATTGTAGACCTCCACAAGTCTGGTTCATCTTTGGGAGCAATTTCCAAATGCCTGAAGGTACCACATTCATCTGTACAAACAACAGTACGCAAGTATAAACACCATGGGACCATGCAGGCGTCATACTGCTCTGGAAGGAGATGCGTTCTGTCTCCTAGAGATGAACGTACTTTGGTGCGAAAAGTGCAAATCAATTCCAGAACAACAGAAAAGGACCTTGTGAAGATGCTGGAGGAAACAGGTACAAAAGTATCTATATACACAGTAAAACGAGTCCTATATCGACTCATTCAGCAAGGAAGCAAGGAAGCAAGGAAGAAGCCACTGCTCCAAAACCGCCATAAAAAAGCCAGACCAAGGTTTGCAACTGCACATGGGGACAAACATCGTACTTTTTAGAGAAATGTCCTCTGGTCTATTGAAACAAAAATAGAACTGATTTGGCCAAAATGACAATCGTTATGTTTGGAGGAAAAAGGGGGAGGCTTGCAAGCCGAAGAACACCATCCCAACTGTGAAGCACGGGAGTGGCAGCATCATGTTGTGGGGTTGCTTTGCTGCAGGAGGGACTGGTGCACTTCACAAAATAGATGGCATCATGAGGAAAGAAAATGATGTGAATATATTGAAGCAACATCTCAAGACATCAGTCAGGAAGTTAAAGCTTGGTCGCAAATGGGTCTTCCAAATGGACAATGACCCCAAGCATACTTCCAAAGTTGTGGCAAAATGGTTTAAAGACAACAAAGTCAAGGTATTGGAGTGGCCATCACAAAGCCCTGACCTCAATCCTATAGAGAATTTGTGGGCAGAACTGAAAAAGCGTGTGCGAGCAAGGAGGCCTACAAACCTGACTCAGTTACACCAGCTCTGTCAGGAGGAATGGGCCAAAATTCACCCAACTTATTGTGGGAAGCTTGTGGAAGGCTACCCGAAACATTTGACCCAAGTTAAACAATTTAAAGGCAATACTACCAAATACTAATTTAATGTATGTAAACTTCTGACCCACTGGGAATGTGATGAAAGAAATAAAAGCTGAAATAAATCATTCTCTCTACTATTATTCTGACATTTCACATTCATAAAATAAAGTGGTGATCCTAACTGACCTACGACAGGGAATTTTTACTGGAATTAAATGTCAGGAATTGTCAAAAACGGATTTTAAATGTATTTGGCTAAGGTGTATGTGAACTTCCGACTTCATATATATATATGTATGTAGACACCTGCTCGTCGAACATCTCATTCCAAAATAATGGGCATTAATATGGAGTTGGTCCCCTCTTTGCTGCTATAACAGCCCCCATCCACTCTTCTGGGAAGGCTTTCCACTAGGTGTTGGAACATTGCTGCGGGGACCTGCTTCCATTCAACCACAATAGCATTAGTGAGGTCGCGCACTGATGTTATAGGCGATTAGGCCTGGCTCGCAGTCGGTATTCCAATTCATCCCAAAGGTGTTCGATAGGGTTAAAGTCAGGGCTCTATGCAGTACAGTCAAGTTCTTCCACGCTGATCTCGACAAACCATTTCTGTATGGACCTCGCTTTGTGCACGAGGGCATTGTCATGCTGAAACAGGAATGGGCCTTCCCCAAACTGTTGCAACAACGTTGGAAGCACAGAATCGTCTAGTGTTAAGATTTCCCTTCACTGGAACTAAGGGGCCTAGCCCGAACCATGAAAAACAGCCCCAGACCCTTATTCCTCCTCCACCAAACTTTACAGTTGGCACTATGCATTCGGGCAGGTAGGGTTCTCCTGGCATCCGCCAAACCCAGATTAGTCCATCAGACTGCCAGATGGTGAAGCGTTATTCATCCCTCCAGACAACGCGTTTTCACTTCTCCAGTGTCCAATGACGGCAAGCTTTACACCACTCCAGCTGACGCTTGTTTGTGGCTGCTCGGCCATGGAAACCCATTTCATGAAGCTCCCGACTAACTATTCTTGTGCTGACGTTGCTTCCAGAGACAGTTTGGAACTCGGTAGTGAGTGTTGCAAACGAGGGCAGACTATTTTTACATGCTACGCGCTTTAGCACTCGGCGGTCCCATTCTGTGAGCTTGTGTGGCCTACCACTTTGCGGCTGAGCTGTTGTTGCTCCTAAACGTTTCCACTTCACAATAACATCACTTACAGTTGACCGGGGCAGCTCTAGCAGGACAAGAATTTGACGAACTGACTTGTTGGAAAGGTGTCATCCTATGACGTGCCACGTTGAAAGTTACTGAGTTCTTCAGTATGAGCCATTCTACTGCCAATGTTTATCTATGGAGATTGTATGGCTGTGTGCTCGATTTTACACACCTGTCAGCAATGCATGTGGCTGAAATAGCCAAATCCACTCATTTTAAAGGGTGTCCACATATCTTTGGCTATTTTGCTGCACCTGCGATAACATCTGCAAAATATGTGTACGCAACCAATAACATTTTTTTTTTTTTCTATATGTTACTTTACTTGTAGGGCCAGTAGTTTTTCTTTACCAGTCCTGGTTATATTTAGCCTGGGTGCCAGTCTGATCTGCAGGCATACGTGTGCAGTAAATAAAAGTATTCCCCCTTCGTTTTTAACACCCTGTCTGCAATTCCTTAAAGACCTGCTATTCGGGGCCTTGTTATCCTGTCGGGGAGAGGAGACAGGGACAGGAGGGAAGAGAGGGGAAGGGGAGAAGAAGTGGACGAGGGAGGAAAGGGAGAGAGGACAACAAACCCCATTGAAGTTCACCAACTGATGGTCACCTACAGTGGGGAAAACAAGTATTTGAAACACTGCCGATTTTGCAGGTTTTCCTACTTACAAAGCATGGAGAGGTCTGTAATTTTTATCATAGGTACACTTCAACTGTGAGAGACAGAATCTAAAACAAAAATCCAGAAAATCACATTGTATGATTTTTAAGTAATTCATTTGCATTTTATTGCATGACATAAGTATTTGATACATCAGAAAAGCAGAACTTAATATTTGGTCCAGAAACCTTTGTTTGCAATTACAGAGATCATACGTTTCCTGTAGTTCTTGACCAGGTTTGCACACACTGCAGCAGGGATTTTGGCCCACTCCTCCATACAGACCTTCTCCAGATCCTTCAGGTTTTGGGGCTGTCGCTGGGCAATACGGACTTTCAGCTCCCTCCAAAGATTTTCTATTGGGTTCAGGTCTGGAGACTGGCTAGGCCACTCCAGGACCTTGAGATGCTTCTTACGGAGCCACTCCTTAGTTGCCCTGGCTGTGTGTTTCGGGTCGTTGTCATGCTGGAAGACCCAGCCACGACCCATCTTCAATGCTCTTACTGAGGGAAGGAGGTTGTTGGCCAAGATCTCACGATACATGGCCCCATCCATCCTCCCCTATATACGGTGCAGTCGTCCTGTCCCCTTTGCAGAAAAGCATCCCCAAAGAATGATGTTTCCACCTCCATGCTTCACGGTTGGGATGGTGTTCTTGGGGTTGTACTCATCCTTCTTCTTCCTCCAAACACGGCGAGTGGAGTTTAGACCAAAAAGCTCTATTTTTGTCTCATCAGACCACATGACCTTCTCCCATTCCTCCTCTGGATCATCCAGATGGTCATTGGCAAACTTCAAACGGGCCTGGACATGCGCTGGCTTGAGCAGGGGGACCTTGCGTGCGCTGCAGGATTTTAATCCATGACGGCGTAGTGTGTTACTAATGGTTTTCTTTGAGACTGTGGTCCCAGCTCTCTTCAGGTCATTGACCAGGTCCTGCCGTGTAGGTCTGGGCTGATCCCTCACCTTCCTCATGATCATTGATGCCCCACGAGATGAGATCTTGCATGGAGCCCCAGACCGAGGGTGATTGACCGTCATCTTGAACTTCTTCCATTTTCTAATAATTGCGCCAACAGTTGTTGCCTTCTCACCAAGCTGCTTGCCTATTGTCCTGTAGCCCATCCCAGCCTTGTGCAGGTCTACAATTTTATCCCTGATGTCCTTACACAGCTCACTGGTCTTGGCCATTGTGGAGAGGTTGGAGTCTGTTTGATTGAGTGTGTGGACAGGTGTCTTTTATACAGGTAACGAGTTCAAACAGGTGCAGTTAATGCAGGTAATGAGTGGAGAACACGAGGGCTTCTTAAAGAAAAACTAACAGGTCTGTGAGAGCCGGAATTCTTACTGGTTGGTAGGTGATCAAATACTTATGTCATGCCATAAAATGCAAATTAATTACTTAAAAATCCTACAATGTGATTTTCTGGATTATTGTTTTAGATTCCGTCTCTCACAGTTGAAGTGTACCTATGATAAAAAATTACAGACCTCTACATGCTTTGTAAGTAGGAAAACCTGCAAAATCGGCAGTGTGTCAAATACTTGTTCTCCCAACTGTAGTTGGCTACTCAAAGAGATGGACATGAACTTACTGGACACTAAAAGCCAATTTATGCTTGCTTTAAATAATGACAATAGTCACACAATATGGCCTCTAGGGAGTGCCACAGCTGTGTTGACAACTGAGGTTGATATCATTTCCAGACGGGTGGATAGGAACTTGTAATTGAGGGCTTACTAAGCATTGCTGTGTGTGTGTACGTACAGTACGTTCATGTGAGAGTTAGTGATGATTCATCAAGAAAATGAATTTAGCGGATGCTTTCATCCAAAGCATTTTACATGCATACAACAACTGAGCTACAGAGGAACACATGGCAGGGTTTTCAGCGCTTATTTCCAAATGACCTAGTTCTTCTGCCTCTCTCTCTGACCATCGTGGACCACAGACGCTGGCCTACTGCTAGTTCCACCACTGTAGTCACTCACTCACAGGGTTATAGGAATAACAACTTCCCTCTAATCACAGATCTTGGATCAGTCTGCCCTTCCCAATCCAAACCTCAACCATTACGAGGCTAAAAACAAAACTTTACAATGTAGCTCATTCAGTTAACGATTTTTACTGCAACAATGTAGTATATTTTACAATTGTTCTGTGATCATACCTGAAGAAAATGATTGGCGTTGACATTAGAAAGATAATCTAGATAATCGTAGGATTAGGGTGACAATAACTAAATTTTAACTTGATCAAAATGATTATTTAGATTTTCACTTCCTAAAACAGAGCAGCTAATCCTCGTTGCTTAGCATGAGGACATTTGGCCCATAGAAATAAAATCTATAGAACGGGCCTCCCCATTCAAAGCAATGATGGCGTAATGGGTGGATTCTATTTCTATTCTATTTCTAGCCTGAATTCAACATTTATAATATTTTTTTACACACAATACTCTATAATGACAAAGTGAAAACATGTGTTTCGATATTTTTTGCTAATTTCTTGAAAATGAAATACAGAAATATCTAATTTACATGCTGTAAGTATTCACACCCCTGAGTCATTACTTTGTAGAAGCACCTTTGGCAGCGATTACAGCTCTGAGTCTTTTGGGGTATGTCTCTAAGAGGTTTGCACACCTGGATTGTACATTATTTGCCCATTGCTCTTTTTAAAAGTCTACAAGCTCTGTCAAGTTGATTGTTGATCATTGCTAGACAGCCATGTTCAAGTCTTGCCATAGATTTTCAAGACGATTTAAGTCAAAAATGTAACTAGGCCACTCAGGAACATTCAATGTTGTCTTGATAAGCAACTGCAGTGTAGATTTGGCCTTGTGATTTAGGTTATTGTCCTGCTGAAAGATGAATTTGTCTTCCAGTGTCTGTTGGAAAGCAGACTGAACTAGGTTTTTCTCTAGGGTTGTGCCTGTTCGTATAGCTGTATTCCATTTTTTTTATCCCAGAAAAACTCCCTATTCCTTTCCGATGACAAGCATACCTATAACATGATGCAGCCACCACCATGCTTGAAAATTCCATGCTTGAGTGGTATTCAGTGAAGTGTCGTTTTTGATTTTCCCAAAACATAACACTTTTTATTTAGAACAAAGTTAACGCACTGTAAGCGCGTACAAATTCTCTAAAGCACACAAATGTAATTTGATACATTCACACTAATATGTGATACATAACACACATACACTTGTTGTTCAGTGTGAACACACACTATCTAATGAAATACATACTGGTACACACACATTGTTCAGTACATGCACGTTCTAAAACTCAGTGTTTAATTAACATCCCTTCTCTACACACACACACACACACACACACACACACACACACACACACACACACACACACACACACACACACACACACACACACACACTGCGCATCAGAAAACATACCCTATTTAATTAAACACACATAGGCAATGAGTGTGTGTTTTGCAAAGGCAGAGAGTGATGTGTTTCAGAGGGAGCGATGTCATCTACTTGTTGTATACACACTGCACATTATAAATAACAAACTATATAATTGAACACAAACACACAGAGATGCAGTGTGTATCTTGCTAAAACCCATAGAGCAGTAGTTGCTGTCTCTCCCTACTCCAGCTCACTAGGCCCCTGAGGTGACCACATATTTGTCTGGTGAGTAAGGAATGCGGTTACATGCCATAGACATTAGCTATGACGGAGCACTGGCTCCACAAGAGAGGGAGGGAGTGAGGGAGGAAGAGTGGGAGGTAGGAGGGGAGAGGGGGAGGGCAGGGTCAGAGTCTGAGCTCACGGCAAGTGAGCTCATTCACCCTCCGGGCGAGCGAGCGAGGAGAGAGAGAACAACTACGTCATCCTCTACACAGAGGAGCGGGAGGGAGAGAGAGAGGGAAGCAGGGAGGGAGGGAGGGGGAGAAGTGTGAGCGAATGAGAGACGGGGAGAGCGAAACAGCACAACAATAGGGTACTGCTCTTCTGCCTGTGGGCTCACACACACGGAGAGAAGGCACGGAGAGACACTCAGTAGCAGCTACAGACAGACAGACAGACAGACATGTACACTCTTTCCTCTTTCTTCTCTCCATAGTTCTTCCTTTCATTATTCCTCAAAATACTGCTGGACCTCTATGGCTTTGGTAGATATTATAGGAAAAATATGATTCTTGGTGGATTTGAACTGAATGAGTTCTAGAATTGACTTGTGGAACTTGTGGGCAGTACATCTACAGATGTTTGGGAGTAGTTTACTTTCTGGAAGTGGGTTCCGTCCGTTCTCTTGAGTTCGGGACTAAGGTTCCTTCCCTCCTTGGACTTGAGTTTGGACTTGGACTTGGTCAACACCAGTGGGAGTAGTGACAGCTGGGACTTTGTAGTGTGGAATTTTAGACCGGACCGGCTTTCCCTCTGAAGTTTTTCGGAACAAGTGATTTGTTTGTTTAGCCGTTCTGCTAACTTTTTCCTGTTGGACTCCATTGGTCTGGACGGCAGTCAGTGTGTTCCAGATCTGAGTGCACTAGAACGCGTGTATGTTGAGCGTGTTGAGGGTGATGCCTCTGGACGTGGTCATAGCCCCGGCTGAGGACTGTTTCTGGCCTGTCCTGCAGGAGTCAGACAGGAGGCTGAAGATCAGAGTCCGCAGGACCAAGGAGGGGAGGGCGCTACGAGGTGTGTACTGACCCAATCTGGGGAGGACTGTCAGTAGGTTAGAAAGAGATGACAGAGAAAGGGAGAGAGAGAGCTCAGCGCTGCAGTACACTGTAAAACATTTCCTGTATAATTGACAGTAAGTTACGGCAGCAATTGGCCAGTGAGTACAGATACTGTAATCCATTTTACGGTACCAATTGTTTTACTGTAATCTAATTTACAGTATTCACGGTAACTTAATGCCAGAGCAATGAAACACAGTACAATACAGTAAAAGTGAGCATTAAACAGTACACATTGTTGTCTACAGTATGTTACTGTAGTTATAAGGGATTATAGCAAGCAGCATGGCTGTAGGCATTTTGAATTGATGAATAATCTATGTTATTTATCGCTTGCACATCTAGAGGCCATAGGTAAATATGGACATAGGTAAATATGGACATAGGTAAATATGGACATAGGTAAATATGGACATAGGTAAATATGGAGGTAAATATTCAACCATTAAAAGATACTTTCTCTGCTACTTTTTTATTTTACCTTTATTTAACCTTACACCTCTGACCTTTTCCCTACATACATTTAGGTGTTAGGGAACTACTGCCACATATCACTTACATTGGTACAGGTCTCTCACTAACAGGTGCAACAAATATATCCTCTTACAAGGCAAGCCTTAAAATATGTTAATGAGCCAGCAATTCTTTCTCTGGACACATTAATTCTCAACAATGCACCATCATTTACAGCATGCTGCAGTAAATATATATAGCAAAACAGCATGATAGTACTTTATTGTTGAATTGTTCAAAAATAAAATCAGCAATTGCTAATAGTGAATATTTAATGATATATTACACTATGCCAACTGATATATGGTGTTTTCTATCATTTTCACTTTAGGCCTTAACAAAGGATTCTAAAATATCAATACTACCGGGCAGAACAGATCAAAAGGACATGGCTAGCCACTCAACCGTTAAAGGTCTGTGACTTGCTGCCACTTTGATCTGTTCCCTATATACGTTTAATTGATAGGGAATCACTACCACATATCACTTAAATTGGTACAGTACTCTCATTAACAGGCACAACATATATAGCCTCTTATAAGACATGCATCAAAATGTGTTAATGGGTGAGAAACAACAATACCATGCACTAGAGTTCAAAAGGTTTTTGAACTGTATTCTGAATTACAGTAAATCACTGGCAACAATTGGCCAGTAAGTTACTGTAGAGTTTCAGGACTAGGTTTGAAGAATTCCTAAAATACAATATATTACTGTATTCTGCGGGGGTACTCACGGGTACAACAAATAAAGCCTCTTACAAGGCACGGTTTAAAATATGTTAATGAGCCACAGAGTCTTTCCCCGCCCACAACAGTTTTTCACAATGCAACATAATTAATACTGTAAAACACATTTACAGTATTTTACTGTGCATTTTACAGTGTTTGACTGTTGAAATGACACGTCTTAGTGTGCTGTAAAACAAATGTATGGTATTTTACTGTGCATTCTACGGTAATCTACTGTATTCAGTTTATACAGTATCAGACTGTTGATTAATACAGTTACATGGTCCTCCCTAGTGGCGCAGTGGTCTAAGGCACTGCATCACAGTGCTAGCTGTGCCACTAGAGATCCTGGTTTGAGTCCAGGCTCTGTCACAGCCGGCCGCGACCGGGAGACCCATGATGCAGCGCACAATTGTCCGGGTTAGTGCTCACGCTCCCTCCACCTGTGGTCATTGACATGTAAAACTATCACAAAGGCCCATTTCTCCTGCCCTCTGTTGCTCTCTCTGGTTCTCCCACTCTATTTTCTCTTTCTCTCTCTTCTGCATCGGCAGTGTGTGAAGCCAGCTATGTTACACCTTTCACACAGCAGAAGATGAAGTGTTACATTTCCAAAATGTGTGTGGTGCACAGTGTGCATTGATATACTGTACAGTTTGTGTATTTCCAACATAACGTGTGTTTGTATGTCTAGCTATATACACAGCAAATGATCCAGTGTTAAATCAACACTGGGACAGTGTCTATACAGGTCCACACTTTTCAGTGTTAAATCAACACTGGGACAGTGTCTATACAGGTCCACACTTTTCAGTGTTAAATGAACACTGTGCTTAGTGCTGACACTATTACACTTTGTTAGTGTTAGGTAATTTACACTTAGTGTTACACAATAACACCTCATATAGTATTTTTAACACAATGAAGTGTATATAGTTTGCACCAATGGTGTTATGCAATAACACCTCATATAGTCTTTTGAACCATTACGCAAAGCAGTCTATTGGGTTTAGGACGTTACAATAGTATTTTCACATCTTCATTGCAACATGCTCTTAAGTACTTCCAAAAACATCCAAACTGGTAACCAATATGCTGAAACTTTAGTTACATAATCATGGACCACTTAAACTGGTACAACACTTCCGCTCACGGGTAGATAAAAATAATGTGTTGAAAGTCACGCCCACTCTAAGCCACGCCTCAATATCATTCCCCACTGTGCCTTTCCTTTTCGTGTAAACCGAGTTACTTTCCATGACTGTATTTGTTAGTGACAGAGACATGGTTGTTTTAATTGTTCATTTTTGCTCCTGTAGATGAATGTTACCGTTAAAATTAAACTTTTATGACAATACATTACATATATCATAAGGCCTCACTTTTATGGCCAAGTTTTACCGTAACACAGGGATGTTAAGAACCTCCTGGTTTACAGGCCACATCAGGCCTGCAAGTCACATTTTGCTGGCTTGCAAAGTGATGTGTAGTTCCTTTTGGAATCCAGTCACAGTTAGAATATCCAACAGTTGGAATGTATATTCACAGGCAACCTGCTTTCAGAATGACTGTCAAAACCATTTCAGTAATGGGTGCAATACATCTAACTAACTGATTGGATTAGTTTAGAAAAATGTATGTTATTTATCTTTATATAGAATAAGATTAATCAGTCAATCAATGAACATGCAAAAACATAGATATTAAAAACAATCCTAAAAATCAACACTAGGTAACACTGGCCAATTTGCTGTGTGTATAGATGTACTGTAGAGTGTGTATACTGCATCAGAGTATAGTATGCATGTGTTTCAGTGCAGTGAGCTGGTTCAGTGCAGTTAGCCCAACACCTGGTCCTGTTCACACTGCACATTGCGTGCTCGTATGCATGTGTTCACACCACAGCTTCAAGGCAGATGGGCAGATTAGCCCAGAGAGAGACAAAAATCACACGTTTGTCGTTACCTGTTGAGAATAGAGGTGTTGTTAATGGTTCTTTTTAGATTGTGTTGCCCTCAGGTTAGCTGCCTAGCTGCTGCAGACCAGCCTCACTACTTACACTCAAACACACATAGTTAAATTATAATGCTACCATAACATATGGATCTAGATTAGCTAACACATGTATTGACATTGACTTTTTCTTAAATATATTGATGTACATACAATTCAGTTTTTTAGCTGCCATGTATACTGAAATAAAACTCAACAAAAAAAATATGTTAGCCACATGCTAACGCTACCGTACTGACGTATAGATCTTTGTTAGCCACATGCTAAATCTACCGTCACATAAACATAGGCACAAACAGATACTGGTTGCCCTTCAATCCTCTATATTGCAATTGTGGTGTTCTTTGTAACATGCTGATCTAGTGGCTACCCTCAGGCCCCCTGCTGCTGTAGCAGACTCTTTGTGGAGCAGAGTGGAGTGGGGCATGTGTGCAATGATGTCATAGCGGTGGGGGAGACACATTGAAATGCTAATGTCCCCTACAGAGCACAGGGGACAGCTGGAGGGGCACAGAGGATGGTGTCATGTCTCTCCCATATGAACGATAGAAGAGAGGGATGGATGGAGGGCAGTCATTCAGGCAAATCAATGCCCCCGGGATGGAGAAGAGAGGGAGAGTGTGCGTGTGTGTGTGTGCATGTGTGTGTTCCCCTCCATTAAGGCATAATGCAGCTGAAAGCCTCACACACCCATGCACACACACACACACACACACACACACACACACACACACACACAAACACACAGAGAGGGGTCTAGTATTGAGGGCCAGTCAATAGGACCAACAGCGTAATGTTACAGACAGGCTCTCTCTCTCTCTCTCTCTGTTCAGTCAATATCTCAGTGATTTCAGGCTATACAAACAGACCTTGTATCATAACTCACCAATTCTGGTTAGAGCTTTGGGCCAGTAACCGCAAGGTTGCTGGATCAAATCCCCAAGCTGACAAGGTAAAAATCTGTCGTTCTGCCCCTGAACAAGGCAGTTAACCCATTGTTCCCTGGTAGCCCGTCATTGTAAATCAGAATTTGTTCTTAACTGACTTGCCTAGTTAAATAAAGGATAAATTCACCAGAAGACAGTGTTTGTAGTAATGGAGGAGGTGATTTGTGTTGGTGAAAAAGCATTTCTGCTTTCCAAATTATGGCAACAAACAATCCATGTGTTTCTGTGTCGAGCAGGGATCATTTGTCCTCATGAACTTGCACAAGCTTTCCATTTCTTTCTACAATACATTGATATATGTTGATATACACTTCTTGTAAACGTGTTTCTCTATGAAATTCATTCATATGTGGCGCATTTTTAGATTGTATTGATTTGTGTACATTACCCTACTTCTCCCCATTGAGTGCCCTGTGGAGGGAGAGAAGGAAAGATAAAAAGGGGAGAGAGAGACCATTCGGTAAACGAGGGAGGGCCCGGCCGCTCCGAGAGAGGAGAGAACAAAACACATTATATAAGCTGCGGAGTGTTGGGACAGTGGAGATGGGATGTGGGGGGGAATAGGAAGTCTGTGCTGGCTGGTGGGCCCATTGTGACGCCCTCTTTCCAGTGAGTTGTTTACCATGCATAGACTGAAAGGTGGATGGCTACTCAACAACCAGGGTCAGTTTGGCTATTCAGTTCATAATGGTGAAGGTGAGACTGTGGGGAACGGGCAACTGGTCCAAGAACAGTTGTTTTGAAACTAAAAGGAGCAGGAGCTTCAAACGACAGGCTTTTTTCAGTTTGAGCTGCACTTGCTTGACCTAATTGCAGGCGTTGGGTCACTTAGTTGGGTTGTTTTCTTGAAAAACTGCTGGGTTATTGTTGCTGGGTGCTGGGTTATAGACAGGTTGGTTGTTTAGCAAGAAAACCAACGCGTGCACAACTAGGTGGCATAACAGACGGGGTTGGCTTCGATTATTGACAATATGTAAGCTATATTTAGTCTCCAGTGTTTATTGAAAACATAAATACATTTCCACAATGAGGACTTGTTGCCTCTCAAATACATTGTTTAAAAAATATATATATATTTAACCTTTATTTAACTAGGCAAGTCAGTTAAGAACAAATTCTTATTTACAATGACGGCCTACAGCGGCCAAACCCGGACGACGCTGGGCCAATTGTGCGCCGCCCTATGGGACTCCCAATCACGCCGGTTGTCAGGGTCTGTAGTGACGCCTCAAGCACTGAGATGCAGTGCTTTAGACATTGTTACAATTATTGGTTTGCTAGCTAGCAAATTTGAGCCATATTAACATTAACATGAAATCATTCAAAACAAGACATGATATCAAGAACAAGATGAAAGGAGCTGAAACAAGCCACCTACGATTCCCCACATGGCAGCTTCTTGTTATTCTTGCCAGCAATCTGGCCATCCAGAATCACAACAACACACTGACTTCTGCCCCATGGAAGCATGTGCATCGTTTTGGTGATGTTGTCAGATAATCCATCTATCGGTGCTGTGAGATCTGTGAGATCAGAAGACGAGTTGTAGTTTAGTAGGGGCGTGGCATTCAGATAGTTATAGCCAACCTTGAGAATAAATGTCATTCCTGTTCATCTGTTCTGTTGCATAGTTATCACATGTTAAGGTTGAACATTAAATTCTGTAGCTTCAATGACGCTTATGGAAATGTATGAGTTCCCTAAAAACCCAAGTAAATTCCATTGTGGGGATATATTAAGTCATATACCCTACTAGACAATAAGGTATATAAATAATTGCATTAAAAAAAATGTATATAGACTCTTTAACAAACTAATTTACATTTTCACATTACATTCTAAATAAGCAGTGTCAACAAATGTCGGCACATGCATCCAAACCAGCAAGTCTGTGGAGGTCTGCAGGGCTTCCATGTCGTTTGGAGGGGGTGAGCCAGAGCTTGGTGGAGTCCCGCGTTGAAAAGGGTCTCTGGCTCCCCCTGTACAGCAGCAATGTTCTTGGCAAGACCTCCCCTGCTGGCAGGCACAGGATACTGAGGGGGGGGGCTTCCTTGCATTTGTCTCTAGTGGCAGTGGTCTCTGACTGTAGTGCCGGACACACGACAGCCACTGGTCGAGAGAGGCTCCTGGGTGGTTATCCAGGATATACCTATGCACCGGCTTGGCCAAGCAGTACAGACCAAACTTTGCAAGATGTTGGCGCTATGTAACCATTTGTGCCCAACCCTACACAGAGGTTTAACAAGATCCCATTTGAACACCGATACTCTGGTTTTTAAAGTAAAAAATGGATTGTGCCATTTGAGTGTGTGACCTCAAGACAACGCTGCATTTGTCCCCTCTGGCTGCCTGCGATGCCCCTTTCCATACCCCAACAACACAGCCTGGAGCCCAGTCCATGAGCAAGCCGCAACGCACTGCTCCTACCACCAGGTGGTGCCAAGATCTGTCCCTCCATCAGCTTCTTTGCCTGGAGTAGGATCAAACGCCCATTCTCATACCCCATCAACAACGTGGAGCCCAGTCACCAAGCGTGCCACCTGTCACTTCTATCACCTCCTCTCCACTTTTCTGAACCTCAATCAACCTTTTGTGATTCGGGGATGTGCATGGGTGGAGGCCACAAGAATGGTCTGAAGAGACAGTAGGTTTGGGGTGTTTTCAGGGAAAGTGATGTTGTTTAAAAAGGAAACTGTGTTAGGGGAGCTTGAGAGGAAGACTCTTGGTCTAGTCTCAGAGGAACCAACCTCCCAACCTGCCCTCCCAGCACACCAACTTCTGTAATTCCTGCCTCCATTTCCTCACCTGCAACTTCCACCGCATCAACAATAATGACCAACCCCTGCTCAGTTCTCACTACACCAGAGCCACCCTTGGGTGCCTTTTGAGTACACTTAGTGGCAATCTCTGTAGAGAAAAGCCTCATCACAGAGATTAAACTTTCTGCGGTTCCAGCAGTCCAAGGAATGGCCCAGTCCCCTGCACACCACTCGCTAACCACACTTCCTAAATAAGTTGTAGGAAGCCCTGGTTCTCTCCCAACACCGTTACAGAGGGCAGGTGTAAGCCCCCAAACCCTTATAGATCTGCTCTTTGTTGGATTGGAATTCGCCAGCTGCAATTCCAGATGGCTTCAGCATCTCTTACTTTTTTAGGTGCACCTGTCACTTTACAATTTCTATTCAGCCAAAAGCATGTGTTTTCCCCACTCACTGTTTCTTTGAACATTCTGATGACCACCACCTTAGTAGTGGCCTCCTCCGACAATTTCTCCACAGTGAACAGATCAAACTTAGCTTTTTTGTTTTCATACCTGGTCTAGAACTCTTTCAACAGAGCTGCTGCCTGGAAACTCACATCGAACCTATTTGCTAAAGGCAACCCAAGAATGCAGTTTATAACACCTGGATTGAATTTAAGGGTATTTTGCAAGAACTTTCTGGAGAAGTCCAATCTGAACAAATCCAGTGGTTTCCCATCTTTAAGTTTCAAGAGAAACCGCACACTGTGGTGCTTCCTCATGCCTGGCTTGGGGTCTGACATGATGCAGGCCCACTATGAATAACCAAATGTCTTAGAAGGTACAACGAGCTGAAAAGGGGTTAGGCTATACTAGGCTAAAAGGCTAGTAGGCTATGGCTAGCAGGATGAGGAGGCTAGCAGGCCGAGGTTCGCCATCTTGCAAGCTATCAACAAAGCTATCAACAAAGCTAACAAACTAAACTAAAGCAAACCAGCAAAACTAGCCGGCCAGCACGCTAAATCTAAAATAGATAATAGCTGACAAACAATTAACTATAGTGAGGATACAGGAGAGCTAAGAACAGAGAAGGCTAGTAGGTGAGCAACCCAACGGTTAAGTTAGACAGCAATTAGCAAGCTAGCAGGCTAGAAAACTAACAAACAACACAACTAACAGCTGCCAACACTTAGATACCTTGACAAGAAAGCTAAAGCTGGCTAGACAAAAAGGAGAACAGGAAGAAAGGTTGACGCAAAGAGAGAGAACAGTAAGCTAACACAAGCTGAGGGGCAAGTTAGCCAACTGCTAGCAGGCTAGACTAGCCAGAAAGCTAATTAGCAAGCTAGCCAGCCAAAAAGCCACCCCAGCTAAAAGTTAACAAACAATTTGCTATACCGGGCCACCCTACACAACCATAAGCAACTAGAGCCAAAAACTGAGAAAGCTACCACAAGTTAACAAGAACTAAACATACTAACAAAAGTAAAGACATAAGGAAAAGCAAAGACCCAGAGTGCCCCTGCCACACCTGGGCTCTCTCCTCCAACAGCCTGGTTTCAAAAAGACAAGAATCAATAACACAAAAGTAAATCTGAAGAATGTGTGTGTATATATATATATATATATATATATATATATATATATATATATATATATATATATATATATATATATATATATATATATATATAGGACATTTATTCTCATGGTTGGCCAATAACATCTAGCTGAAAGCCAAGTCCTTAATAAGCCACGCCTCCTAAAAAGAACCTAAGGATTACACTAAAAAAGACCCAGCTGCTAGGTCAACATAGCATGAAAGTAAAAAATACCCAATTGATGGTTAAATTAACCTATGTTTGGTTAATCCCAACAACCCAACATGTTGGGTTATTCACGCAACCTAACTGGCTGGGTCAAAATAACCCAACGTGCTCTGTCCACTGTCTGTTTTTAGCCCATCATTTTTTTTTGTGTTGGTTGCATCCCAAATGGCACCCTATTCCCTATGTAGTGCACTACTTTTGACCAGAACCCGATGGGCCCTGATCAATAGTAGTGCACTACATAGTGAATAGGGTGCCATTTTGGGACGCAGACCTGGTGTCTGACTGTGTTTGGTCATAAGACTAAAAGTGATCTCAGCGCTTACAGACAGTTGACTTTCTGATGTCATCTCATCAGACAGCTGGGCCTCAGTATGTGACAGGGTATTTTCAGTGATGTGTGTGTTTGGATTGAAATGGAGAGATGTGTCATCCGGTGCTTTTGGGGGATGTGAGTGCATGTCTCTCTGGGTACTTTCTGAGTGTGAGTGTCTATGCGTGCGTGTGTGTGTGTATGAGGGCACAATATATGTGCGTGCCCTTGGTGGATTTTTCCATAGTGACAGCACCCCGGGGACAATAGAAACAACAGTCAACCACATCATCCCATGTTTGTTGCCATAGCAACATTAACTCTGAAGGCCAGGTTACCAGCGACGGTGACGGGGAGATTGTGTGTTATCAGTGGTGACTAAGAACACAGCACAGGACCACTGTAAACGTTTGGACATCCCAGTGGTGTGTGTGATGATGGGTGTTGACCCAATGTTACTGAAACGCTATAGGCCTCAATAGACCCATGCAGGCACACAATCGTGACTCCTCATTTCTGCTCTCTGTACCTGAGGAGAGGAAGGGAGGTTCTCAGAATATCCCATGCTGACCCTGTCCTCTCAACAACTCTCCTGTAATGAAAAGGGACATGTAACTTAAGTGATGTGTTTTTTTCCTGTTTATGTAGCGTTGTAGTGTGTGAATAAAGACCTTTACATATGGAGGAAGGGTTTAGAATGAGGAATATATCATAGACTCCTGCTGAAACAAAGTGTGCTAATTGAGGAAAGAGGGACTCCCTTAGTAATAACAAGAGCCACTCTTTCTGTCTTTCTCTTTCACTCACTCACTCACTTTCTTTCTTCATTTATTTATTTATTTATCTTTCTCTGCCTGTCTGCTGCATGTGGAGAGGTGATGTCATCTTTCTGCCGGTTGCCATTAATAGCTGGATACGGGCAGGCCCTCCTCTCCTCTATCCTCTCTTCTCTTCTCCTCTCTCCTCCTCTCCTCCTTTCCTCTCTGATCCTCTGCTCTCTGGTCTTAAAGGGACAGGCACCAGATATAGCCGTCTGTCTGTCTGCCTTTCTGTCTATCTGTGTGTGGGTCAGAATACACTCTGCTCTCGCTGACTCCACCACGACCCATATTCAGCCCAGCAGATATTGCTCTGCGTTCAGACCCGTAGGTTAAGCTGAGGTTACAGGGCCAGTTATATATTACTAGAAACTGAGGTTACAGAGCCAGTTATATATTACTAGAAACTGAGGTTACAGGGCCAGTTATATATTACTAGAAACTGAGGTTACAGGGCCAGTTATATATTACTAGAAACTGAGGTTACAGAGCCAGTTATATATTACTAGAAACTGAGGTTACAGGGCCAGTTATATATTACTAGAAACTGAGGTTACAGGGCCAGTTATATATTACTAGAAACTGAGGTTACAAGGCCAGTTATATATTACTAGAAACTGAGGTTACAGGGCCAGTTATATATTACTAGAAACTGAGGTTACAGAGCCAGTTATATATTACTAGAAACTGAGGTTACAAGGCCAGTTATATATTACTAGAAACTGAGGTTACAAGGCCAGTTATATATTACTAGAAACTGAGGTTACAAGGCCAGTTATATATTACTAGAAACTGAGGTTACAAGGCCAGTTATATATTACTAGAAACGGAGGTTACAAGGCCAGTTATATATTACTAGAAACTGAGGTTACAGGGCCAGTTATATATTACTAGAAACTGAGGTTACAGAGCCAGTTATATATTACTAGAAACTGAGGTTACAGAGCCAGTTATATATTACTAGAACCTGAGGTTACAAGGCCAGTTATATATTACTATCAAAGTGCTTACTTACAGCTTTGTGTGTGTGGAGTTAAAGGGTGTTGTGTTGTAGCCTGGTGTGTGTTACACTTTTAGGCTATGTCATGTCATGTCCTGTGTGTGCTAGTTTAGCAGGGGGATGTCATGTCTTTGGGTGTGTGTGTGTGTGTTTGGCAGTAGCCCAGAAAGGGTCAGGCAGGACTGAACCAAGATTAGGTTCTAATCCTTCTGCTGGGGCTCAGGGTTTCCTTGAAGCACTCCTTCTTCCCTCCCTCACTCACTCCTTCCCTCGCCTGGCGAGGTCATTCGCTCTCCCCTTCTCCTCCCATCCAGCCAGAAGTTAAACAACCGTGGTAATGCAGAGTAAGTGTGTGTTTTAGTCAGATTTTGAAAGGGAGTGTGAGCAAATGTGTATTATATATTTGTGTGCTGCTGTATGAATGTCTATGGTTAGTGTATGTACTGCACAGTTGTGTGTGTGCTGCGCATCTGTGTTTTATTTAAAACATGTAACCTGTATTTAACTAGGCAAGTCAGTTAGCTGCCTTGCTCAGGAGCAGAACGACAGATTTTTATCTTGTCAGCTCAGGGATTTGATCTAGCAACCTTTTGGCTACTGGCCCAACACGCTAACCACTAGGCTACCTGCCGCCCCAGGTGGTAGTGTGTGTGTACTGCACGGTTGTCAGGGGGATGTTACTGGGCCTCTGTGCTGGCCCTGCACCTGTGGCCTCTCTCATTCCCCAGCCCTGACGCAATGCTCTGCTACAGGACATGAGCTCATGAAGGAAACAGAGCCACACACACACACACACACAGTCTTTAACACACACACAGACCAAAGTGGAGCCGTCTGCACTTAAAGGGCCAGCCACACACATTCCTCACCGCCCAGCAGCCAAACTATCTCCCAGAGTGCAGCAGAGAACAATTTCCTACTGAGCCGGGAGCAGAAACCCTAACCCACAATCGAGCTCCAACTGTTATGCATGTACACAGTTTGAACTGGTTCAGCCATGTTGTTGAAACACAAGTCTGTAATGTAAGGGGATTCAGTGCACAGTCAGGGAGAGTAATAAAAAAATATATAATAATAAAACATGATAATACTTTTTCTTTCACTTAAAAAATGTGGAGCAAGTTATGCAGATCAGTAGGAAAAATAATATAATTTTAATCCAGGCAGGAAAATGTTACAACTGTGCAAGGGGTGTGTAGACTTTCACTTGACAACAGGGAAAATGTAACGTCAAGCAGGTTTCTGTGTTGGAGTTGTGAGTTCTGTATGTGCATGAGCAGTAGCTCCCAAACGTTTGCTGATTTCGGAAATTGTATTTATTTCTCTGTCTCTCTCTTTTTCTCCTTTAGGGGGCTTTGCTGCATTCTCCTCCTGTTTCCCCGGGCTTTGTGAGAGCAAGCCAGCTCTGCCTATGAGCATATCCCAACCCTGCCTACCTGTAGCTAACATAGGACCCACACGCATCCTACCGCACCTCTACCTGGGATCACAGAAAGACGTCCTCAACAAGGTGAGCCCGTAGCAGTCAAGGGGAAGTAGAGGGAATGTGAGAGGAAAGGAAGTACAATAAAGCATTAGCTTTGTTGTTGTTGCTCTCTGTTATTGCCTTTTCTAACAGTCCCCTGTCTGCATGTGTCTCTCTCTGTCTGTCTGTAGGACCTGATGGTTCAGAATGGAATCACGTACGTGCTGAATGCCAGTAACACCTGTCCCAAGCCTGACTTCATCAGCGAGAGCCACTTCATGCGGATCCCTGTCAATGACAACTACTGTGAGAAGCTACTGCCCTGGTTGGAGAAAACCAATGAATTCATCGGTAAGTCATGATTGTGTGTCTTTGCATGTGCAGAGAATATAATATATACCATTTAGAAGTGGCTTTTATCCAAAACGACTTACAGTCATGCTTAAATGTATAGGTGGTCCCAGGAATCAAACCCACTTTCTGGCGGTGCAAGCGCCATGACCTACCAACTGAGCTACAGAGGACCATGATTATGCACGTATATGCAGAATATGCACTAGTAGTAGTAACCTGAGCAGGAGCGGTGTATGTATGTCTGTGTATTGGGGCTCCTGAGTGGCTCAGCGGTCTAAGACACTGCATCTCAGTGCTAGAGGCATCACTAAAAACCCTGGTTTGATTCCAGGCTGTATCACAACCGATTAGGAGTCCTGTGGGGTGGCGCACAATTGGCCCAGCGTCGTCCGGGTTAGGGTTTGGCCAGGGTAGGCCGTCATTGTAAATAAGAATTTGTTCTTAACTGACTTGCCTAGTTAATTAAAGATGAAATAAAATAAAAGAATGTCATACAACATAGTGAAACAGGCCTCATATTCAGTATATCACAATATTGTAATGTATCACCCTCCTTGTTTTCACAAGTGGTACACTCCCAAAGCGAGGTTAATCGTGATGACGACGAGCCCCTGTGCTGAAGAGGTGGTTTGTTTTCTATGGGTGTTCCGTAGACGGGTTGGTTGTTTAGCAACAAAGCCGATGCGTGCAGAACTATGGTTCAAACAGACGGGTTTGGCTTAGATTGCTGCTAACATGTAAACTATATTTAGTCTCCAATATTTGTTGAAAACATAAATAGTTGCACAATGAGCACTTGTCTCTCAAATACACAGTTGTTGGTTAGCTTGCCAGCTAGCAAATTTGAGCCATATTAGCATAGACGTGTCAGTCAGTCATAACAGCTCAAATTAAGACATGGTATCAAGAACACGATCAAACGAGCTGAAACGAGACACTTACGTTTCACCACATGCCAGTTTCTTGTCATTGTTGCCAGCTGTCTGGCCATCCAGAAGCACAACACACTGCCTTTTGCCCCATTGAAGCGTGTGCATCATTTTCGTGACGTTGTCAGCGAACCCGTCTATTCTCCCGGGAGACTTTCTATTCTAACTAACTCAAATTCGATGGGTGTTTCATTCTCCCAGAAGACTCTCTGTTCTAGCTAATCCTGTTCCTGGGTTTTGTGTACAGCCGTGTGTGTTCACACGTGTTTGTTCCCCCCTCCCACAGACAAAGCCAAGGTGTCAAACTGCAGAGTCATTGTGCACTGCCTGGCTGGAATCTCACGCTCGGCAACCATCGCCATCGCATACATCATGAAGACAATGGGCCTGTCATCGGATGATGCCTACAGGTACACTCTCTACCCGACGCTCCCCACCAGCTGAGCTTAAGTTGCAGCATCTTTAAAAAGTGGACTCAGTGTTTCAAGAAATGCTATACGCTCATCTGTACCCCCCAGTCTTGAGAAATGACATTCTTCTGGTTGTCAGAGGAACTAGTGTACAGTAGGAACTAGTTGTGTTGTCTGGAGATCCTAGGATCATCTTTTGTGTGGCAGTTAGTTCACACCAGTTCATTCGGGGGTAACCTGCTTCTTAAATACACGCAACCCACCGATGAATATTAGGTTTACACAGGAAGTAGCTTAGAAGAACTTTACAAAGTATTTGTTTTGCTTTACTTTGCATCTGGAGCCCCAACTCTAACTGGAACTAACATTTTGCCCTCTTATTTCCTCTTGACCAGGTTTGTGAAGGACCGACGGCCTTCAATATCGCCCAACTTTAACTTCCTGGGCCAGCTGCTGGAGTTTGAGAAGGGGCTGCGGCTCCTCCAGGCGCTGTCAGACGACAAGACCTCAGAGGGCAAAGGTCAATCCCAGGGCTCAGAGGTCAACGGGTTCAGCTCAGGGTCAGAAGTCAACGGTCACCATGACACTTCATCAATAGAGCCCCAGACCCCACCAGAACCGAAGCTCCCCTCGCCGACTTCTCTCCAGCAGGGCTTCAACGGCCTCCACCTGTCGGCCGAGCGCATCCTGGACACTAACCGGCTGAAGCGATCCTTCTCCCTGGACATCAAGTCTGTCTACTCCCCCAGCAGCCCCCACTGCCTGCGCCTGGCAGCGCCCACACACTCCGAAGACGTGCCCAAGCTATGTAAGCTGGACAGCCCCCCTGTCAACGGTGTCTGCCCTCAGTTCTCCCCTGTCCCAGACAGCCCCAGCTCGGCCGAGTCACCTTTCCCTTCCCCGGGGTGCGGCGGCAGCATCGGAGGTCTCGACGTTGGGGGTCCCAGTTCTGGAGGTCCATCATCGTCCAGGCCCAGGAGGAAAGCCAAGCACGGCTCTGGATCTGGATCCACAACCAGTTCCCCGGTACACCCCCAGTCCCTGAGTCTGACTCTGGGACGCTCCCTGCCCGTTCACAAGAGCCCCAGCCTGGATGAGAGCCTGAAGGGCTCCATGCTTCTCTCTCTGCCCCCCAAAGAGTCCGGAACCATGTGGACCAAACACAGAGACACAGTACAGGCCACCACCCCAGTCACACCTGTCACCCCCACTGCCGACGCCCCCTGGTACTTCGGGGCTGAAGAGGTTGGGGAAGGAGGGATGGAACTAGGAGGAGACGTAGGAGGAGGGGTGGAACTAGGAGGAGGGGTGGAACTAGGAGGAGATGTAGGAGGAGGGGTGGAAGTGCGATTCGGAAGCAGCTCTGCATATGTGGCGTTCGGTTGTAGCGAGGGGGTGCGGCTACGGGAGAAAGTGCAGCGGGACAAAAGGGCATCGTCGTCATCAGCGCCATTACAGAGGGATTCCTCAACGAGCGTCGCCAACGGGACGGCCTCCAACAGCACCGAGAAGCAGTTCAAGCGGCGCAGCTGTCAGATGGAGTTTGAGGAGGGCATCTCCGAGACACGTTCCCGGGAGGAGCTGGAGAAGATGGGGAAGCAGTCCAGCTTCTCTGGCAGCATGGAGATCATCGAGGTGTCCTGACTAACCGCACTCCTGACCACAACTGGCCCACGCAGGGAGGAGGGGAAACGGACCTGAAGGAGGAGGGAGGACAGAGGGGGGAAATTTACCCTCCCCAAACAGACCGTGTTAAAGACTCAAACTCTGAGAAGACAGAAACATCAGAGAGATTCCGGGAGTCCCTTATCTAGTTAGTGTTCCTGGACTAGACATGGGGTTCAGCAGGCTGTCGATTTCCTAGGTTACATTTACAGTACTACCAACCAAAGCTCTGAAGAGAACAACTACGGGGAAAGACGGAGAGCTATGGGGCACTGACACTGAACTATGAACTGTGAACTATTTCCTCTGTATGGTGTCAGTTAAAGAAAAACAGATCCAGGGGCAAATCTCAAACAACACCCATATAGTGCACTACTTTTGGCCAAAAGTCACCAAAGGTATAGTGCTATTTTCGTTATTGGGTGTCATTTGAGACATAGCTAAGTGCTTTCCTCCCAAAGACTTCAATCCCCAGCATGCCTCAGTCTGCCCCTCCCTTCATTTCAAAGACTTCAGCCCCAGAGAACCACAACCCCCAGCATGGCTCAGTCTGCCCCTCCCTTCATTACAAAGACTTAGAAAGAGCTCTGTACCCCAGAAACGCACCACAGCACAATGCAGAGAGAGACTATTCAGACTCTCCTAAGAGTCTATACCGGTGGTACTGCATCAAAACAATGACGAATCCTCCATGTTGGCGTGTCAGCCCATCATGGTTTACAAAGACTTTGCAGTTTAAGAGGACTCATAGTGACTGATAAAGACTGGCATTGTATTTTCCCGCAATACTCGTCTGCTTCCTTGTTTCCCGTGTTTAACAGTGTGACGTGACTGTTGGGGCGGTGGGGAGGAGAGGAGTCAGGTCTAAGTTACGCCCTCCCTGTAGTGGAGTTCAGTACTCGCATGTCTCACTCCACACCCCCCAAGTATACCCCACCCCAGCCTCTCAGAGCATGCTCCAGGGTGGCTGGCGACAGACAGACAAATACTATATATACTATATGAATATATATATAGCGATTTTAATGGACTTTTAATCAAAAACAAAAAATCTCAGTTCTGGTTGTAATTTATTTGATCTGTTCATTCTGGTAATGAGAAATAATAGAATGTTTTGTGGACTTTTTTCTTTTCCTTCGTTAATCTCAGTTTTTGTTGTATGGTATTTATGAAACACATACAACCACACACTCATGCACACACAAACTCATGCACACACACACTCATGCACACAAAACTACAAGCAAGCAATATGTGCTGTTCCTTGTTTGGAGGAAGAGCGATGTATTTTGGGTTTCATCTGACGTTGAAATGCACTTTTCTGTTCCTCTTCAAAAACGAGTATCCCATCCACTTCCTAAGAGGGTACCAACATACTCTAACCCAGGGGTGGGAAAACTACAGCTCATTCAATCCAGCCCATGGGAGGTTTCAGTATAAACAACTAACACAATGGGGGGCAAATTATTATTTGGGGTTTAAAAACTACTCTAGGCCACACTTGAATGTCTAAAACTAGATAAAATGTTTGTAGAAATTATAATAGACCTGTATATTTTCAAATAACTGCCCTTTTTCTGGCCCCGAAATTGATTTTGACAAACAAATCGGTTCCCAAATCTTCTGTGCTACCCTCAGTTGAATTTCTAAATCCTGATGTGGCCTTCGAGCCAAAATGTTTGCCCACCCCTGCTCTTACCTCTGGTGACATCACCGGATGTGTGGTATTGTGAAGAACAGTCCCTATGAGCATGAAAACGTTGAATTTACATTGAAAAGATGTTGAAAATACATATTTTTGGTTGAAAATATGTTAAATATGTATTTGTGGTTGAAAATACGTTGAAAATAGGTATTTTCAACATCTTATGTTCACCGAGATGACTCTTCAGTTGAGTGTAATTAAGATGTTATTTCTTGTGATTGTGGGTTCCTACAGTTAGTGCATCTCCTGGGAGATGGTTAATGTGTGTGAGTGAGAATGAAGAACTTTATTCAACCCAGTACTAAAAAGCAGAATTATTGTAGGAAGGACTGTTGATTTCTCCAGGGCTCATGACAACAACTACCGGTATATGCAAGTAGATCCACACAGTTGACAATGTTAGAGACATCCACTGCT
The DNA here is from genome assembly GCF_016432855.1 of Salvelinus namaycush. Lineage (NCBI taxonomy): Eukaryota > Metazoa > Chordata > Actinopteri > Salmoniformes > Salmonidae > Salvelinus > Salvelinus namaycush. Next base: position 8,640,096 of record NC_052314.1, on the reverse strand, counting down.
AAACTCACTCTGTTGGCTAGTTTCCAAATACACCCACCCACACACACACAGAACTGAACTGTGTTGGGATATGAGAGAAGCCCATAGCTGAAACAAATCCCCTCCACACATACACACACAGACACTTATAGTCACATACAAAGATATACCACCACCTTTCGTTTGTTCTCAGGGGATCTTTCAGTGAGCCAAGCCTGGTGCAGGGTACACAATTGCTTGCACATCAGCACAATGCATGTCACTCCCTCACTATCTCTATCAGTCTATCGCTCTCACTCTCTTATTTTCCAAAGGTTTGATAAAAACAAAACAAAACGGAAGGGATGAAACTAGAACGTGATTCAGAAGTGAATAAATGAATGCTATTGCTCTGCTGGTGCGAGATTGTCTATTTATTTATGATGTACGTATATGTGTTTTTTTCTTTTCCTTTGGTTAGCTTTTCTCTATTGTGACCTTTGACCTATACCTTTGTGCTGCTGTAAGGTCAGACCTGGATTTCCTGTGTTCAGTTTTCTGAGGCTTTCCTTCTAGTCTCTTAATTTTTAAAAGATGTCGTTATAATTATTTAAAAACATGTTAAGAGAAGATGCAGGCTGTCCCAATTGCTATAATTGTTGGTATTGATGTATTATTATTATTATTGTTGTTATGTTGTGTAAATAGCAAGGTATCTAAGAATATTGATGAATTTAGGTACATTTTTTAAATAAAATCCTGATACCTTAGGCTGCTTGACGCAAAATACCTCAGGTTTTTCCTTCCTTGTACATGTTTTGTGAAAATGAGACAAAAATACAAAAATGACAAAATATGAACTGTTCTCTGTCTCTGTTTTGGTTTTAGGTGAGTCCGTCTTGGGATGGTGGTCCACATGGGATAATTGCAGGACAAAACAGCCATACAGGCTGGCATATGGATAAATACCAAGCCATACAGCCTGGCATATGGATAAATACCAAGCCATACAGCCTGGCATATGGATAAAAACCAAGCCATACAGCCTGGCATATGGATAAAAACCAAGCCATACAGGCTGGCATATGGATAAATACCAAGCCATACAGCCTGGCATATGGATAAAAACCAAGCCATACAGGCTGGCATATGGATAAAAACCAAGCCATACAGCCTGGCATATGGATGAATACCAAGCCATACAGCCTGGCATATGAATCAAAACCAAGCCATACAGGCTGGCATATGGATAAAAACCAAGCCATACAGCCAGGCATATGGATAAATACCAAGCCATACAGCCTGGCATATGGATAAAAACCAAGCCATACAGCCTGGCATATGGATAAAAACCAAGCCATACAGCCAGGCATATGGATAAATACCAAGCCATACAGCCTGGCATATGGATAAAAACCAAGCCATACAGCCAGGCATATGGATAAATACCAAGCCATACAGCCTGGCATATGGATAAAAACCAAGCCATACAGGCTGGCATATGGATAAAAACCAAGCCATACAGGCTGGCATATGGATAAAAACCAAGCCATACAGGCTGGCATATGGATAAAAACCAAGCCATACAGCCTGGCATATGGATAAATACCAAGCCATACAGCCTGGCATATGGATAAATACCAAGCCATACAGGCTGGCATATGGATAAAAACCAAGCCATACAGGCTGGCATATGGATAAAAACCAAGCCATACAGGCTGGCATATGGATAAAAACCAAGCCATACAGGCTGGCATATGGATAAAAATGGGAAAAAAATGAATATGAACTGTTCTCTGTCTCTGTTTTGGTTTTAGGTGAGTCCGTCTTGGGCTGGTGGTCCACATGGGATAATTGCAGGACAAAACAGCCATACAGGCTGGCATATGGATAAATACCAAGCCATACAGCCTGGCATATGGATAAATACCAAGCCATACAGGCTGGCATATGGATAAAAACCAAGCCATACAGCCTGGCATATGGATAAATACCAAGCCATACAGCCTGGCATATGGATAAATACCAAGCCATACAGGCTGGCATATGGATAAAAACCAAGCCATACAGCCTGGCATATGGATAAAAACCAAGCCATACAGCCTGGCATATGGATAAATACCAAGCCATACAGGCTGGCATATGGATAAAAACCAAGCCATACAGGCTGGCATATGGATAAAAACCAAGCCATACAGGCTGGCATATGGATAAAAACCAAGCCATACAGGCTGGCATATGGATAAGAAAAAAGCATTTGGCTTGACAAACTTTATCTCTTAGGGGAAATTTAGCTTGGACATCATAGCTAGACTATCACAACAATACATGAAATCCACATGATCAAAAAGATACTGGAGCCCATATACATTACATAAAATACACATACAGTTGAAGTCTGAAGTTTACATTCACCTTAGCCAACTACATTTAAACTCAGTTTTTCACAATTCCTGACATTTAATCCAAGTATAAATTCCCTGTCTTAGGTCAGTTAGGATCACCACTTTATTTTTAGAATGTGAAATGTCAGAATAATAGTAGAGGGAATGATTTATTTCAGCTTTTATTTCTTTCATCACATTCCCAGTGTTACAGAAGTTTACATACACTCAAATAGTATTTGGTAGCATTGCCTTTAAATTGTTTAACTTGGGTCAAACGTTTTGGGTAGCCTTCCACAAGCTTCCCACAATAAGTTGGGTGAATTTGGCCCATTCCTCCTGACAGAGCTGGTGTAACTGAGTCAGGTTTGTAGGCCTCCTTGCTTGCACATGCTTTTTCAATTCTGCCCACACATTTTCTATAGGATTGAGGTCAGGGCTTTGTGATGGCCACTCCAATACCTTGACTTTGTTGTCCTTGAACCATTTTGCCACAACTTTGGAAGTATGCTTGGGGTCATTGTCCATTTGGAAGACCCATTTGCGACCAAGCTTTAACTTCCTGACTGATGTCTTGAGATGTTGCTTCAATATATCCATAGAATTTTGGATAACATGATGCTGCCACCCCCGTGCCTCACGTTTGGGATGGTGTTCTTTCGGCTTGCAAGCCTCCCCCTTTTTCCTCCAAACATAACGATGGTCATTATGGCCAAACAGTTCTATTTTTGTTTCATCAGACCAGAGGACATTTCCCCAAAAAGTACGATCTTTGTCCCCATGTGCAGTTACAAACCGTAGTCTGGCTTTTTTATGGAGGTTTTGGAGCAGTGGCATCTTCGTTGCTGAACGGTCTTTTAGGTTATGTCGATATAGGACTCGTTTTACTGTGGATATAGATACTTTGTACCTGTTTCCTCCAGCATCTTCACAAGGTCCTTTGCTGTTGTTCTGGGATTGATTTGCACTTTTCGCACCAAAGTATGTCCATCTCTAGGAGACAGAATGCGTCTCCTTCCTGAGCGGCATGACGGCTGCGTGGTCCCATGGTGTTTATGCTTGCGTACTATTGTTTGTACAGGTGAACGTGGTACCTTCAGGCATTTCTAAATTGCTCCCAAGGATGAACCAGACTTGTGGAGGTCTACAATTAATTTATTTTGATTTCCATGATGTCAAGCAAAGAGGCTCTGAGTTTGAAGGTAAGCCTTCGAATACAACCACAGGTACACCTCCAATTTACTCAAATGATGTCAATTAGACTATCAGAAGCTTCTAAAGCCATGACTTTCTGGAATTTTCCAAGCTGTTTAAAGGCACAGTCAACTTAATGTAAACTTCTGGCCCACTGGAATTGTGATACAGTGAATTATAAAGTGAAATAATCTGTTTGTAAACAATTGTTGGGAAAATTGCTTGTGTCATGCACAAAGTAGATGTCCGAACCGACTTGCCAAAACTATAGTTTGTTCACAAGAAATTTGTGGAGTGGTTGAAAAACGAGTTTTAATGACTCCAACCTAAGTGTATGTAAACTTCCGACTTCAACTGTACAGTGCCTTCAGGAAGTATTCACACCCCTTGACTTTTTCCACATTTTGTTGAATTTAAATGGATTACATTGAGATTGAATTACTGGCGTACACACAATAGCCCGTAATTGTCACGCTTGCTCCCGCTCTTGCTCTCTCTAGCGCTCGAGGGCGCCAGACTGCCTATCTTTACACACACCTGTCCTCTTCGTTACGCGCACCTGCGCCTCATTGGACCCACCAGAACTCGATTATTATTTGATTGCCTTCCCTTTATCTGTCTGTTCCTCACGTTATTCCCTGTGTCGGCATTGATTTCGTTACTTTGTGCCGTCCAGACGCTGGTTCTGTCCTGGTTTCAGCTTCGTGCCCTACAATAATGTCAAAGTGGAATTATGTTTTTTGATATACGACTAGATGTGCTTGTTTTGAGATCAAAGCGAGACCTGCATGTAGCCACGTGTGCACATTTGTTCACATTCTTTGCTAGTAAGTGAGTTATTTGCCCAGTTATAGATAATTTCTAGTCAGCAATAGGGGAAATGTTGCTTCCTTCAAGAGCACAAAATGTGTACATGTCTAGACATCTTTGAAAAGAAAGTCAGTTAAATCATTTCTTTACATGTTTGAAAGCGGCAGTGCCGTATTTTGAGACAGGTTTGAATAAGCTAAGTAGCCAATAGGCAGAGGGTAGCATAATGTGTCTGATTCTCTGTAATAATGGTATGAGAATAATAATTAATTTTATTTTGTAAAGTGCATCAAACAAAATATTTTCAGTCACCTCCAGTGGATAAACAGGTTAATGTCATGCCCAAAATGTTTTTTCAAAAGTCTCATGGAATGTAGGCCTACATCCCATTAAATAAACATTTATTTAACTAGGCATTGAACACCACACATTGGCTGCCACTGTAGGCTGAATGATAGAACAGCTATAAGTTATGGGGTGCATTTTCTCCATTGTTTTTGATGGTAGGCCATTCTGATAGGCCTACATTATGATCAAATAGCCACAACAGCCTACTTGGCCGCTGTTATAACTGTAACTTAAAGTGGGTACAGCCTCAGTGTTCACAGTAAATGCACGACAGTAGTTGCACAGAATCTTTACAACATTCAAATTTGCTCAGTGCCTACATTTTTTTTTTTGAGAGAACATTACTTACAGAGTTTAATGGCTGTGATAGGAGAAAACTGAGGATGGATCAACAACATTGAGGTTACTCCACAATACTTAGCTAAATGACAGAGTGAAATAAGGAAGCCTGTACAGAATATAGCTACCACAGCATTCTGCAAACCATCTCAATTGGCTTGAGGTCAGGTGATTGTGGAGACCAGGTCAGCTGATGCAGCACTCCATCACTGTCCTTATTGGTCAAATAGCCACTTACACAGCCTGGAGGTGTGTTGGGTCATTGTCCTGGTTAAAAACAAATGATAGTCCCACTAAGCGCAAACCAGGTGGAATGGCGTATTGCTGCAGAATGCTGTGGTAGCCATGCTGGTTAAGTTTGCCTTGAATTCGAAATAAATCACTGACAGTGTCACCAGCAAAGCACCGCCACACCATCACACCTCTCCCTCCATGCTTCACGGTGGGAACCACACATGCAGAGATCATCCGTTCACCTACTCTGCGTCTCACAAAGACACAGCGGTTGGACAGATTTCCAATGTCCATTGCTCGTGTTTTTTGACCCAAAAGAGTCTCTTCTTCTTATTGGTGTCCTTTAGTAGTGGTTTCTTTGCAGCAATTCGACCATGAAGGCTTGATTCACAAAGTCTCCTCTGAACAGTTGATGTTGAGATGTGTCTGTTACTTGAACTCTGTGAAGTATTTATTTGGGCTGAAATTTCTGGGGCTGGTAACTCTAATGAACTTATCCTCTGCAGCAGAGGTAACTGTGGGTCTTCCTTTCCTGTGGCGGTCCTCATGAGAGCCAGTTTCATCATAGCGCTTGATGGTTTTTGTGACTGCACTTGAAGAAACTTTCACAGTTCTTGAAATTTTCCGGATTGACTGACTTTCATGCCTTAAAGTATGAAGGTCAGACCCCTACCATGTCACAACGCAATAAGAAGGAAATGAATTCCACAAATGAACCTTTAACCTGTTATGGCTGCAAGGGGCAGTATTGAGTAGCCAGTTAAATCGTGCCCATTTCAAACGGCCTCGTACTCAAATCTTGCTCGTACAATATGCATATTATTATTACTATTGGATAGAAAACACTCTAGTTTCTAAAACCGTTTGAATTATTTCTCTGAGTGAAACAGAAGTCATTCTGCAGCACACTTCCTGACCAGGAAGTGGAATGTCAGAAATCGACGCTCTGTTCAACTTCATGCCTATACATGGGCGTGATACGTAAGAGTCTACATACACTTCATACACCTTCCCCTGGTTGTCAAGAGGCGGTGAGAGAAAAAAATTCGTGTTTATCTTGGTCTGAGGTGGAATTAAAGCTCTTTGTTTGACGTGACCGTCCATTTCCTGTTTCTGGAGCGCGCGAAAGAGGACATGAATTTGCCTTCTGTTTTGCTCTCGTTATGGACGACTAACATCTCCGTCTTAGATTTTATTTGATACATGTGACCATATCATCGTAACGTATGTTTTTTCAATATAGTTTAATCAGATTATTGAAATTTTTTCGGGAGTTTTGCCGTGTTCCGTTCTCTGACTTTGTTGACGTTGGAGTGATCCGTGCCACTTGGCAAGTGCCCATGCTAAATGAAGAGGGATATTTGCCGTTCCAGATCAAAACAACGACTGTTCTGGACAAAGGACACCTTGTCCAACATTCTGACGGAAGATCACCAAAAGTAAGAAACATTTTATGATGCTATTTCTAATATCTGTCGTGCATGTGAACTGGTCGTGGGCGCCCAAGTGTTTCTGGCTATTGTGGCTACGCTAATATAACGCTACATTTTGTTTTCGCTGTAAAACATTTAATAAATCGGAAATATTGTCTGGAATCACAAGATGCCTGTCTTTCAATTGCTGTACACTATGTATTTTTCAGAAATGTTTTATGATGAGTAATTAGGTATTTGACGTTGGTGTCTGTAAATATTATGGCTGCTTTCGGTGCAATTTCTGATTGTAGCTGAAATGTAAACGATGATTTATACCTGAAATATGCACATTTTTCGAACAAAACATATGCTATACAATAAATATGTTATCAGACTGTCATCTGATGGAGTTGTTTCTTGGTTAGTGGCTATTTATATCTTTATTTGGTCGAATTTGTGATAGCTACTGATGGAGTAAAAAACTGATGGAGTAAGAATAGTGGTGTCTTTTGCTAACGTGGTTAGCTAATAGATTTACATATTGTGTCTTCCCTGTAAAACATTTTAAAAATCGGACATGTTGGCTTGATTCACAAGATGTGTACCTTTCATCTGGTGTCTTGGACTTGTTAATGTGTGAAAGTTAAATATTTGAAAAAAATATCTTTTGAATTTCGCGCCCTGCACTTGAGCTGGATGTTGTCATAAGTGTACCGGTGTCGGGCTGCACCCCAAACAGGTTAACAAGGCATACCTGTTCATTGAAATCCATTCCAGGTGACTAACTCATGAAGGTGGTTGAGAGAATGCCAAGAGTGTGTAAAGCTGTCATGAAGGGTGGCTACTTTGAAGAATCTCAAATATAACATATATTTTGATTTGTTTAACACTTTTTTGGTTACTATATGATTCCATATGTGTTATTTCATAGTGTTGATGTCTTCACTATTATTATACAACGTAGAAAATAGTACCAGTACCAGTCAAAAATAAACTTTTGACTGTTACTGTATATTGACTCAAGGGGTTGAATACTAATATACTCAAGATATATTAATGTTTTGTTTTTCCATCATTTAAAAAAAACAAATATTAGAATTTTGCTTCCACTTTGACATTAGAAAGTATTTTGTGTAGGTCGTGGTCCAAAAATTACAATTAAATCCATTTGAATCCCATCTTGTAACACAACAAAATGTGGAAAAGGTCAAGGGGTGTGAATATTTACTGAAGGCACTGTACAGTACATCACATTCTCATAATAGAATAACACCTGGCAAGGTATAATGCTAGGGTTATTAGCATAGTCCAGGGGAATTCCATGGCTCTGTCCCATGTGAAAGAGGAGAGACAGAGGGAGAGAGACCACCAGTCACAGGGTCCCAGGAGAGAGAGGGAGAGAGACCACCAGTCACAGGGTCCCAGGAGAGAGAGGGAGAGAGACCACCAGTCACAGGGTCCCAGGAGAGAGAGGGAGAGAGACCACCAGTCACAGGGTCCCAGGAGAGACAGAGGGAGAGAGACCACCAGTCACAGGGTCCCAGGAGAGACAGAGGGAGAGAGACCACCAGTCACAGGGTCCCAGGAGAGAGAGGGAGAGAGACCACCAATCACAGGGTCCCAGGAGAGAGAGGGAGAGAGACCACCAGTCACAGGGTCCCAGGAGAGAGAGGGAGAGAGACCACCAGTCACAGGGTCCCAGGAGAGAGAGGGAGAGAGACCACCAGTCACAGGGTCCCAGGAGAGAGAGGGAGAGAGACCACCAGTCACAGGGTCCCAGGAGAGAGAGGGAGAGAGACCACCAGTCACAGGGTCCCAGGAGAGAGAGGGAGAGAGACCACCAGTCACAGGGTCCCAGGAGAGACAGAGGGAGAGAGACCACCAGTCACAGGGTCCCAGGAGAGACAGAGGGAGAGAGACCACCAGTCACAGGGTCCCAGGAGAGAGAGGGAGAGAGACCACCAGTCACAGGGTCACAGGAGAGAGAGGGAGAGAGACCACCAGTCACAGGGTCCCAGGAGAGAGAGGGAGAGAGACCACCAGTCACAGGGTCCCAGGAGAGAGAGGGAGAGAGACCACCAGTCACAGGGTCCCAGGAGAGAGAGGGAGAGAGACCACCAGTCACAGGGTCCCAGGAGAGAGAGGGAGAGAGACCACCAGTCACAGGGTCCCAGGAGAGAGAGGGAGAGAGACCACCAGTCACAGGGTCCCAGGAGAGAGAGGGAGAGAGACCACCAGTCACAGGGTCCCAGGAGAGAGAGAGAGAGAGACCACCAGTCACAGGGTCCCAGGAGAGACAGAGGGAGAGAGACCACCAGTCACAGGGTCCCAGGAGAGAGAGGGAGAGAGACCACCAGTCACAGGGTCCCAGGAGAGAGAGGGAGAGAGACCACCAGTCACAGGGTCCCAGGAGAGAGAGGGAGAGAGACCACCAGTCACAGGGTCCCAGGAGAGAGAGAGAGATTTGCATGTCGTTACAACACTGTATATAGCCAAATGACAAAAAAATCACTTTTGTTTATGATATATTTCACTTCCTTTGGCAATGTAAACATATGTTTCCCATGCCAATAAAGCTATTTGAGAAAGAGACAGACAGAGAGGGAGAGAGAGACAGAAAGGGAGAGATAGACATAGAGGGAGAGACAGAGAGAGAAAGGGAGAGAGACAGAGAGAGAGAGTGAGAGAGAGAGTTAGAGAGTGAGAAAGAGAGAGAGAGGGAGAGAGAGAGAGTGAGAGAAAGAGAGCGAGACAGAGACAGAGACAGAGACAGAGAGACCATACCAAGAAGACCTACACTCAGACCACAGCATCACCAGCCACACCCTGGCCACACCCTATATAGGCCCCCCATATCAGACCTATGCCCCTTATGCCCACCCCATACCCCCCGCCCCTGCGGCAAGGACCTCAACATGACAGCAGGACAACCCCAACAATTACACCCGCCCAAGCACCATCCTGCGACCTAAGAGGAATGTACAAGATGCTCAACATGCTCTGCTCACAACTACTCTGATGGTCCAGGTGTCACGTTCCTGACCTGTTTTCCCTTGTTTTGTATTTATTTAGTATGGTCAGGGCGTGAGTTGGGTGGGTTGTCTATGTGTGTTTTCTATGTTGGGGTTTTGTGTGTTCGGCCTGGTATGATTCTCAATCAGAGGCAGCTGTCAATCGTTGTCCCTGATTGAGAATCATACTTAGGCAGCCGGGGTTTCACGTGTGTTTTGTGGGTGTTTGTTCCTTGTTAGTGTTTCGCCACACGGGACTAACGGTAGTTTCATTTTGTTATTTTGTATCGCATATTGTTTTCGTGTTATTAAATTACCATGGAAACTAACCACTCTGCATATTGGTCCGATCCTTCTCGCCTCTCCTCGTCCAATGAGGAGGACGACATAGACTATCGTTACACCAGGCCTAAACTACACAAAAACAACACTAGATACACAAAGCTTTTACAATCTCATCCTGAAAAGTACAAGGTCTGAAGTAATCTGCCTTTGGCCTAAAGAGCAGGAACCAATAATTCATCAAAGAAATTGGAAATACAGACATTGTCATCCTACAAGAAACATGGTATAAAGGAGACAGATCCACCGGTTGCCTTCTAGGTTACAGAGAGCTGGTGGTCCCATCCACCAAACTACCAGGTGTGAAACAGGGAAGAGACTCGGGGGTATGCTAATTTGGAGACCTAGCAGACCTAACCCACTCTATTAAATTAGTCAAAACAGGAACATTTTACATCTGCTAGAAATTAATAAGGAAATGATCTCAACAAAGAAAAATGTCCACGTGTGCTACCTATATCCCCCCGATATAATCCCCACATTTTAACGATGACAGCTTCTCCATCCCAGAGGGGGAGATCAACAATTTCCAGGCTTAGGGACATGTACTACTCTGTGGCAACCTAAATGCCAGAACTGGACAAGAACCCGACACCTTCAGCTCACAGGGGGACAAACACCTACCTGGAGGTGACAGCATTCCCTGCCCCATATTCCCCCTAGACACAACTATAACCAACAAAAACTGCTCAGAACTCCTGCAGCTCTGTCGGATGCTGGGTATGTACATAGTCAATGGTAGGCTTCGAGGGGACTACTACGGTAGGTACACCTATAGCTCATCTCTTGGCAGTAGTACTGTCGACTACTTTATCACTGACCTCAACCCAGAGTCTCTTAGAGTGTTCATACTCAGTCCACTGACACTCCTTTCAGATCACAGCAAAATCACAGTCTACTTGAACAGAGCAATACTCAATCCTGAGGCATCAAAGCCAAAGGAACTGAGTAGTATTAAGAAATGCAAGTAAAGTAGTGTGGAAACACTACACTACGGAAAAGAAGGAACAGCACGTCAGAAATCAGCTCAATGTAATTGAAGAATCCATAGAATCTAAACACTTCTGGGAAAATTGGAAAACAAACAAGACGAAGAGTTATCTATCCAAAAGAGATGGATGAACCACATCTTCAATTCTTTTGGTTCTAAAAAAACTAACAGCAAATCCATATACATGATCAAATACAAATCTTAGAATCAACTATTAAAGAGTACCAGAACCCACTGGATTCTCCAATTACATTAAATAACTTACAGGACAAAATACAAACCCTCCAACCCGAAAAGGCCTGTGGGGTTGATGGTATCCTAAATTAAATGATCAAATATACAGACCACAAATTCCAATTGGCTATACTTAAACTCTTTAACATCACCCTCAGCCCTGGCATCTTCCCCATTTTTTTGGAACCAAGGACTAGTCACCCCAATCCACAAAAGTGGAGACATATTTGACCCCAATAACTATAGGGGGATATGCATCAACAGCAACCATGGGAAAATCCTTTGCATTGTCATTAACAGCAGACTCGTACATTTCCTCAGAGAAAACAATGTACTGAGCAAATATGAAATTGACTTTTTACAAAATCACCGTACGACAGACCACGTATTTCCCCTTCACACCGTAATTGACAAACAAACAAACCAAAACAAAGGCAGTCTTCTCACGCTTTGTTGATTTCAGAAAAGCTTTAGACTCAGTTCGGCTTGAGTTTCTACTATACAAATTGATGAAAGGTGGTGTTGGGGGAAAAACATACAACATTATAAAATCCATGTACACAAACAACAAGTGTGCGGCTAAAATTGGCAAAAAACACACATTTCTTTCCCCAGGGCCGGGGGGTGAGACAGGGATGTAGTTTAAGCCCCACCCTCTTTAACATATATATCAAAGAATTGGCGAGGGCACTAGAACAGTCTGCAGCACCTGGCCTCACCCTACTAGAATCTGAAGTCAAATGTCTACTGTTTGCTGATGATCTGGTGCTTCTGTCCCCAACCAAGGAGGTCCTACAGCAGCACCTAGATCTTCTGCACAGATTCTGTCAGACCTGGGCCCTGACAGTAAATCTCAGTAAGACAAAAAAGGTCCAGTTGCCAGGACCACGAATACAAATTCCATCTAGAAACCGTTGCCCTAGAGCACACAAAAAACTATACATACCTCGGCCTTAACATCAGCTCCACTGGTAACTTCAACAAAGCTGTGATCGATCTGAGAGACAAGACAAGAAGGGCCTTCTATGCCATCAAAAAGAAAATCAAATTCAACATACCAATTAGCATCTGGCAAAAAATACTTGAATCGGTTATAGAACCCATTTCCCTTTATGGTTGTGAGGTCTGTGGTCCGCTCACCAACCAATAATTCACAAAATGGGACAAACACCAAATTGAGACTATGCATGAAGAATTCTGCAAAAATATCCTCTGTGTACAATGTAAAACACCAAATAAAGCATGCAGAGCAGAATTAGGCCGATACCTGCTAATGATCAGAATCCATAAAATAGCTGTTAAATTCTACAACCACTATAAAGGAAGCGATTCCCGAACCTTCCATAGCAAAGCCATCACCTACAGAGAGATGAACCTGGAGAAGAGTCCCATAATCAAGCTGGTCCTGGGGCTCTGTTCACAAATAGAAACAGACCCCACAGAGCCCCAGGACAGCAACACAATTAGACCCAACCAAAACCTGAGAAAACAAAAAGATAATTCCTTGACACAGTGAAAAGAATTAACTAAACAACTGAGCAAACTCTACTTTTTTATTTAAATAGACAAGTCAGTTAAGAACAAATTCTTATTTGCATTACAGAGGAAACAGTGGGTTAACTACCTTGTTCATGGTCAGAATGACAGATTTTCTTCTTGTCAGCTCAGGGATTTGATCCAGCAACCTTTTGGTTACCGGCCCAACACTCTAACCACAAAGCTACCTGCCGCCCCAATGTTAATTGGCCATAAACAAGTAGTACACAGTGGCAGAATACCTGACCACTGTGACTAAACCTAACTTAAGGAAATGTACAGACTCAGTGAGTATAGCCTTACTATTGAGAAAGGCCACTGAAGGCAGACCTGGCTCTCAAGAGAAGACAGGCTATGTGCACACTGCCCACAAAATGAGGTGGAAACTGAGCTGCACTTCCTAACCTCCTGCCAAACGTATGACATTAGAGACACATATTTCCCTCAGATTACACAGACCCACAGAGAATTCAAAAACAAATCCAATTTTGATAAACTCCCATTTCTATTGGGTGAAATACCACAGTGTGCAATCACAGCAGCAATATTTGTGACCTGTTGCCAAAAGAAAAGGGCAACCAGTGAAGAACAAACACCATTGTAAATACAACCCATGTTTATTTATTTTCCCTTTTGTACTTTAACTATTTGCATATAATATGACATTTCAATGTCTTTATTCTTTTGGAATTCTGTGAGTGTAATGTTTACTGTTAATTTGTATTGTTTATTTCACTTTTGTTTATTATCTACTTCACTTGCTTTGGCAATGTTAACATATGTTTCCCATGATAATAAAGCCCTTAAATTGAATTTAATTTAATTGAAATTTTAGAGAGAGAGACAGAGAGAGAGACAGAGAGAGAGAGAGAGAGAGAGAGAGACAGAGAGAGAGACAGAGAGAGAGACAGAGAGAGAGACGGAGAGAGAGACGGAGAGAGAGACGGAGAGAGAGACAGAGAGAGAGACAGAGAGAGAGACAGAGAGAGAGACAGAGAGAGAGACAGAGACACAGAGAGAGAGAGAGAGAGAGAGAGAGACAGAGAGAGAGACAGAGAGAGAGACAGAGAGAGAGACAGAGAGAGAGACAGAGAGAGAGACCCAATGTACACCTGGCCCACCATCCCACCCTCGATCTGGACTGTCTCTATGACAGTCCCCATCCTTGCCAAGACTCTCAAGGACGTCGCTTTAAACCGCAGCCCGACCTCTCCACCCAGGAACAGCGGAGCAATCTCTACCCCACCGAGATCACCGAGACAACACCCCGGACCAGCACCCTGGACCCCCCAGCCACGACCACAGCACCACCAACCTCAATGCCCACCACAGCCAGCGCAGCACAGACCACCCCAGCCCAGCTTCAGAGCCACCCAGACGAGGCCTCCCACCCCCCTGCCCCCCACCGCAGACCCACACTTGGAGCCACAGCCCAGCAGGCAGAGCTACGCACAGGCTGTGAGAGGAGCAACTGGCCCAGCCCCCACCAACCAAATCAGTGACATTAAACAAATGCTGAGTCTACTATGCTCACATGTGATAGGCCGAGGGTCATGGTAAGATGAGCACAAGAACTCCACCATCCTCACACTACATCCACCCAAGTGGCATGACACGAATTCTATCTTAAATGATAAACAAATCACATTTGCAAAATAAGAGTTTACTTTAATTGAAAAATCCTATTTTAATAGTTCTTGTTGGATTGTGAGTGTTTGTCTCATTTTGAAGGTAAAGAAAAAATAAATAAAAAGTTATGAAATCTTTTTACGTTGCATGTTGGAATTTACAAGGAATGAAGTCCTCTGCTTTTGGGCTAAAGAGCAGAAACCCAGACTTCCTGAAATAAATTGATGATGTTGATATTGTAGTATTACAGGAAACATGGTGCAGAGGTGATGTTTCCACTGGCTGTCCACTAGGTTATAGGGAGATAGTCCTACCATCCACTAAATTAAAAGGAATCAAACAGGGCAGAGACTCAGGGGGAATGTTAATATGGTATAAATCTGAACTAATTAATTCAATCGAATTGATCAAAACAGGAGAATTCTTTATCTGGTTAAAAATCAACAAGGAGGCTATCTTGACAGATAAAAACGTCTTACTCTGTGCCACATACATTCCCCCCTCAGAATCACCTTACTTTCTCCATTCTAGAGGGGGAGATTAGTCACTTTCAGGCCCAAGGCAACGTACTGGTCTGTGGAGACCTGAATGCTAGAACAGCAGAAGAACAAGACACGATTAAAAGTCATGGGGATAAACACCTACCAGGAAGCAACAACCTTTCCCTCCCCACAGAAACAACTATGACAAAGTGAAAAACAAAAACGGAGTACAGCTCCTGAAGCTCTGTCGAACACTGGGTCTGTACATAGTCAATGGCAGGCTGAGAGGAGACTCTTTTGGTAAGTACACTTACAGCTCATCCCTTGGCAGCAGCTCTGTAGACTACTTCCTCACCGACCTAAACCCAGAGTCTCTCAGAGCCTTCACGGTCAGCCCACTAACACCTCTCTCAGACCACAGTAAAATCAGTGTATCTGAGAAGAGCAGAACCCAACTATGAAGCATCACGGCCCAATAAATGACATGGTACTAAACAGGCCTATAGATGGAGTGCAAACAGTACAGACATCTACCAAAAAGCAATTAGTAGCCAAAAAATACAATCTCTCCTGGACAACTTTTTAGCCTTAACATTCTCCTTCAGCAATGAAGGTGTCAATTTGGCCGTTAGGAACATAAACTTTATATTTGACAAATTAGCCTCCTTGGCTAATCTAAAGAAGCATAAGAGCAAACCAAAAATAACAGATAATGAAAAATGGTTTGATAATGATTGCAAAAATCTAAGAAAGTCATTGAGAAATATATCTAATCAAAAACACAGAGAACCAGACAACAAAAATATACACCTTCAATATGGGGAAACACTGAAGCAATACAAACTAAGAACAAAAAAGGAACAGCACATTAGAAATCAGCTGGATGGAATTGAGGAATCCATAGAATCAAACCACTTCTGGGAGAATTGGAATAAATTAAACAAACCTCATCATGAGGAATTGCCTATCCAAAATGGGGATATGTGGAGAAATCACTTTGCAAACCTCTACAGCAATATAACAAAGAGCCCAGAACAAAAAGATATACAAGAAAAATTACAAATCCTTGAATTAGCAGTCAAAAACTATCAGAATCCTGTGGATACCCCAATTACAGAAGAAGAATTATTGGAAAAACTCTCCAACCCAAAAAGGCCTGTGGTGCTGATGGTATTTTAAATGAAATGATCAAATATACAGACCACAAATTCAAATTGGCTATACTCAAACTCTTCAACATTATCCTCACTGCAGGTATTTCCCCCGATATTTGGAACCAGGGATTGATCACACCAATCTATAAAAATGGAGACAAATTTGACCCAAATAATTACAGAGGAATTTGCGTTAACAGCAACTTGGGGAAAATTCTCTGCAGTATTATAAATAGCAGACTACATAATTTCCTTGACGAACACAACGTCCTGAGCAGAAGCCAGATTGGATTTCTAAAACATTATCATACAACAGACCACATTTACACCCTCCACACTCTAATTGATAAACAAGTTAACCAAAACAAAGGCAAAATCTACTCGTGTTTTGTAGATTTCAAGAAAGCATTTGATTCAATTTGGCACGAAGGTCTTTTTTATAAATTAATAGAAAGTGGTATTGGAGGGAAAACATATGATTTTATTAAATCAATGTACACTAAAAACAAATGTGCGGTTAAAATTGGCAACAAGCAAACAGACTTCTTCTCTCAGGGGCGGGGAGTGAAACAGGGCTGCCCAATAAGTCCAACATTATTTAACATCTACATTAATGAATTGGCAAAAACATTAGAAGAATCGGCAACACCTGGTATCACCCTACACAACACTGAAATCAAGTGTCTGCTGTACGCAGATGACCTGGTGCTGCTGTCTCCCATTAAAGATGTCACGGTTTTCTAAAGTAGAACCCAGAAGCAGACCAGGACAAGGAGAGTAGGACGAAGGTGAGTATTTATTTACAAGTTTAAACGTAGAGGTAGAAAGACCCAGGTGGCGGAGCGGGCAGCGGAGGTGAGTTGATGGGAGTGAATAGGCAGATCCAAGGGAGTAACAGAAGCCACCGACGACCAGGCAGGAATGGGGTGAGTGTTCCGGGTGAATGATGTTCATGGCTAACGATCCGGCAGGGAATGGATGTCAGGTCAGAGCTTATGAAGTGGAGGGGTGATGATCAGGACCAGGTGTGCAGATAGCTGATGGGATACAGGTGCGGGTAATCAGAGATCTCCCAACTAGCTACGTCGCCCGGCAACCAGACAGGGTGCGTTCCAGGACACCGGAAAAACACTCCAGGACAGAACACAGGCAAAAACAGACTCAGGAAGCGGGATTCGTGACAAAAGAGGGGTTACAGCAGCACCTAGATCGTCTTCACAGGTTCTGTCAGACCTGGGCTCTGACCGTTAACCTAAAAACAACAAATATAATGATATTCCAAAAAAGGTCTGGAAATAAGGATGACAAATATAAATTCTATTTGGACACAGTTCTATTAGAACACACCAAAAACTACACATATCTAGGACTAAATATCAGCAACACAGGTAGCTTTCACATGGCTGTGAATGAGCTGAGAGACAAAGCAAGAAGAGCATTCTATGCCATTAAAAGGAACATCAAAATCGAAATTCCAATTAGAATCTGGCTCAAAATTTTTCAATCAGTTATAGAACCAATTGCTCTATATGGCAGTGAAGTATGGGGTCCACTCTCTAATAATGAATTTACTAAATGGGACAAACATCCAATTGAAATATTGCATGCAGAGTTTTGCAAGACTGTATTGCAAGTACAAAGAAAAACTCCAAATAACGCATGTAGGGCAGAATTGGGCCAATAACCCCTCCTCATTCGAATAGAAAAAAGAGCCATCAAATTTTACAACCATCTAAAAACAAGTGACCCCAAAACATTCCATCACACAGCTCTACAATGTCAAGAGATGAAACCAGAGAAGAGTCCCCTCAGCCAGCTGGTTCTGAGGCTCAGTTCACCAACCCAAACCAACCCCATAGAGCCTCATGACAGCCCTCAGAAAATCTGGCCCAACCAAATCATCACAAAACAAAAAGAAAAATATATCACCTATTGGAAAGACACCACAAAAAATAAA
Organism: Salvelinus namaycush; assembly: GCF_016432855.1. NCBI lineage: Eukaryota > Metazoa > Chordata > Actinopteri > Salmoniformes > Salmonidae > Salvelinus > Salvelinus namaycush. Next base: position 8,622,078 of record NC_052314.1, on the reverse strand, counting down.
AGTAAACTTCAATGCTATTTGGCTCTAAACAGACAGTACATGGTAGCAGACTATCTGACCACCGTGACTGATAGAAAACTGAGGAAAACATTGACTAGGTACAGACTCAGTGAGCACAGTCTGGCTATAGAGACCAGTCGTCACAGACAAACCTGGCTGCCCAGAGAGGACAGGCTGTGCTCACTCTGCTCCAGGGGAGAGGTAGAGACAGAGCTGCATTTCCTATTACACTGTGACAAATACTCAGACCTAAGAGAATATTTCTTTCCCAAAATTATAATTCAATACAAAGAATTTGAAACTATAAAAGATGAAGAAAATATCTAATATTTATTGGTTGAAAAGCCAAAATGTGCAGTTTTGGCAGCCAAATATGTGTCCTCCTGCCACAACCTGAGGGACAGCCAGTGAAAAGTGCAAAGTAATGTTGATAATATTTCCCATGTTGTTTTGTTTTGTCTTTCATACCAGGTCATGTGTCTTCTCAGTCATGTTGACACTGGTCTACTACTGTTGCTTTAATGTATTGTTGTTCTGATTAATATTGTTGTTGTAGTTGTTGTTCATGGTAATCCCATGTCCACTACTACTATTATTATTGCTGTTGGTCCCACCATTTATTTATATATAAATATATATATATTGTATATATATACATATATATTTGATTTAAATTTTTCGATATGTATACTTTGACAATGTAAGTAATAATGAACTTGCCATGTCAATAAAGTCAATTGAATTGAATTGAATTGAGAGAGAGAGAGAGAGAGAGAGAGAGAGAGAGAGAGAGAGAGAGAGAGAGAGAGAGAGAGAGAGAGAGAGAGAGAGAGAGAGAGAGAGAGAGAGAGAGAGAGAGGGCGGTAGAGAGACCATGTAACTGTGGATTGTCTCTGTAGTTCTCTCCTTTGATCGGTTCATTGTCTGTGTTATTTCGCTCTCTCTCTCTCACACGCACCCACGCACCCACCCACCCACCCACGCACGCACGCACGCACGCACGCACGCACGCACGCACGCACGCACGCACGCACACACACACACACACACACACACACACACACACACACACACACACACACACACACACGCCTCTGGCCTAATGTGACAGAAATTCACTCCGTTGTTTCCCTGTTGCCTCTCGTTATCTTCCAGCGATGTGCACAGCGATGGGAGGATGGTTGGACCGTTGGATGGGTGAAGTGTTTGCCCAATGATGTGATGTGTTTGAATAGTGATTACCTTCAGGGGATGAGAGAAGCGAGAGAGAATGTGAGAAGGTATATTTCAATGTGTGTGTTAGAGAGAGAAAAAGAGGAAGGTATTTTGCCGTCAGCAGATCAATGGCACCAATTCATCACCAGCATCTCTGTATGAATTGAATGGTTGAATGAGACAACAACAGCCCTTTTGGTTTCATGATGTAATGAATCTCAGAACACCTTCTATTACACCATCAACATAAAGTATGCAATGTAACTATAGCGTGTGTTCTGAGCAGAAAAGCCTGTATTATGGATTTTCAGGGATTTCCCCAGGAAAGACTATGTTATTCGACTATATTAACCTGACAACGCTTTGTAGGCTACCTCAGAAATATCAGCTGTCTAAGGCTGAGCCTAACTGTCTGATTGCCAGATTGTGGGTATTCAACTTGTATGTTTTGCTAGCTGCTACACATGTGCACATAAGACAAAGGTTTACACTGCACTGTACAGTACTCTATCAGCTAAATGTCAGTGAGTCTTTTCCATGCGTGTATTGGATCAGTGGATCGTACTGTCTACAGTATGTCTATGCGTCTATCTCTTTCTCAGGGTGCCCTTGGTGAGTATTAAGATCTGCTCGCTAATACACCTTAAACAGGTCACATCGGATCACCTCGCATTCGGCTGAGGTCTGCATTATGAGACAATATGAGAACGTTCTTAACATACTTGGACACATCACACTGTCAGACCCATCTGATATTTTTGAACACTATTGTTGATGAGCTACTGTCGATGGATGAAAAAAACAGAATATTAGAACAGAAGACAGTTTAATTGAGTATACAGAAAAATATGTTTGAATGTGTGCATGTGTGTGTCCTCCTCCTCCCAGTGGTTGATGGGTACCAGACGCGGCCATGCTGAGTGCCGGCCTGGCGCCTGATCCCAAGCCTTATATATGGAAACTGTTAGGAGCGTTACGTCAGCACGGCATTCCACACTTTTCCACTCGCACGCACGCACGCACGCACGCACGCACGCACGCACGCACGCACGCACGCACGCACGCACGCACGCACGCACGCACGCACGCACGCACGCACGCACGCACGCACGCACGCACGCACGCACGCACGCACGCACGCACGCACACACGCACACACACACACACACACACACACACACACACACACACACACACACAGAGGTAACTAGGCTTACACACACATACTCTCTCTGTTCGTAGCGTAACGTCAGCACGGCATTCCACACTTTTCCACTGGCCGGCCAGAGTGAGCGATTCCAAAATTGATTTATTTTCCTCTTGTCCTTATATGACCCTAACTCTGAATGCCTACATTCTCCATCTCTCCTCCCTCTTTCTCTCCTGCTTCGTTCTTCTCTTTCTCTCTTCTCTCTGTTTGTCTGTCTTGTTTTAATTCTCTCATTCTCTCCTAGTTTGTCTCTTTCTGTGTGTCTTTCTCTCACGTTCTCTTCACAAAAGGAAATGCAGCCTAGGCAGTGCCTCACTATGGTTAGAGGGAGCCTGAGACCTGCATAATATGCCACGCTTTATTTAAATAAACTTCCATATGTATCTTCTCACATCCCTTAGAAATATATGCCATTTAGCAGACACTTTTAACCAAAGCAACTTAGTCACACATACAGTTGGTCCTGAGGATCAAACCCATTACCCTGGTGTTGCAAGTGCCTTGCTCTACCAGCGGAGCTACAGAGAGCCGCATGTAGTTGGTCAGTAATGCTGCAAACACATGGATGACTGCAGAATGTAGTGGATCTGTGACCTGCAGATAGAATGACATCCCTGGCTCACTGCTGTGAGGCTGTTCTGCAAAGCTTCATCCGTCCTAATGCAGTTAGTGTTGTCATGGTCACCTGTGTATTACAAACTGTAGCTCTTCCTACGGTGAGTGAGAGGTGACATTTAAGGCTCTATTCAATCCGTATTACGGAAGTTCAGAGTTACAGCGTGATTTACATTTAAATCACGCTCCGTTAGCGGAGACTGCATTCTTGGTAAACGCTGCATATGTCGGCTCAATCGGAAATTACCTTTACATTTAGAAAAGACTGTTCCCTTAGACTGCAAACAGTGGAAATGGATTCCAAACAAAGGATGCAGGAGAGGCTTATGTGCTAATGCACAATATATCTTTAAAAAGTTGATTACATTTGTTTCATTCATACTCATAACCAACCAGTGATTGATTCATCGTGAACTTCATTCAGATTTTGTTCGATGTCTTTATTTGATTAGGGGTCAAATAACTCAAGCATAGATTGGTAACGTTTTTTTCTAATTTGGCACACAGAAACTAAAGGTCATGACTACCTTGTTCAAAAAGAATGGCACCGATTGGCCTATAGGTGGCGCTGTTATAAGCAGTCTCACTTAAACCCTCATATCCGTTGCCCTGTTTGACTGAGAGACTTGAAACTTCGTATGTAGGTGTCTTTCCTCATGCTGAACAAATTTGCCTCAAGGACCCATAAGGTCCGTCAGGATAGATTTTCCACCATCTTGGACATTTTGGAAAACCTTTGAAAACCTTTTTCTCATGAACCATGAGATGCTAATACTTAAAATAATCATGAAAAATCTTCTTCTCATGAACTAAAAGTCAGATTCACTCCAAATGTGGTCTTTGGATTCATCACAAAAGTCCCTAAAGAGATTGAGATGGCCATGCTATACCAGTAAATATTAACACATACACTAAAATATGTATCCTTTTTATTGAATCTTTATTTGATCAGTGAGTCATACTGAGACCACAGTCTCTTTTACAGACAAGCCCTGAATTACATAAACTACGTAAATACACACACCAAAATATAAATACAAAATGCAAGCAGAAAGAAAAACAGGAACATAAAAAACAAACACATTCATCAGTAATAAGGTCCTCAATCAGCTTTCTGAAACATCACATTTAACAACATTTTGAAGACTGTTCCACAAATATGGTGCAAGAAAACTAAAATCCGATTGTGGAAAGCTCTTAGAGACTTACCCAGAAAGACTTGCAGTTGTAATCGCTGCCAAAGGTGCTTCTACAAAGTATTGACTCAGGGGTTGATAAAAACGACATGTTTTCACTTTGTCATTATGGGGTATTGTGTGTACTGTAGATGGGTGAGAAAAAATGGATTGAATCCATTTTGTATTCAGGCTGTATCACAACAAAATGTGAAACAAGTCAAGGGGTATGAATACTTTCTGAAGGCACTGTATGTACATTGCATACAGAATTGCAATCGCAATGAACAGGTTCCTCTATTTTAATGAATCAAACGGATCAATTATGTTACAATTGACTAGGTCTACAGTACAGTGAGATGGATTTGCTCTGCCCATTGACCAGCTCATGTTTGCCATGCGTAACTTAATGCTGCCACCTACTGTTGGCTGTGAGTCAAACTCACCATCTCCCATATTACAATTTGGTGAAGGTGAAAAACAATCAATAGTTGTGTTCTAAAAGTCAAAATAGACACGGACTGCATTTATTTCAAGAGATGCCCAGGGGAGAGACAGAGAGAGAGAGACAGAGAGAGAGAGACAGAGAGTGAGAGAGAGAGAGAGAGAGAGAGAGAGAGAGACAGAGAGAGACAGAGAGAGAGATAGAGAGACAGAGAGAGAGAGAGAGAGAGAGTAAGAGAGAGAGAGAGAGAGAGACAGAGAGTGAATGGTGCATGTGTGGGAGTGAGAATGTGTGTGTTTCTCTCTGTACCGTCTGAGTGTACTCTCAAAGCGCTGACTAAAGCAGCTGGGCATGCTGACGCCTGTCTCTCAAATGGTGTGCCGCTGGTCCAGACTGAGACAGCACTCTGCCCCATGCAGCTCGACCCTATCAGCACGCTCACTGTTACACTGTTACTGTATCCATCAGCACATATCAGTGTATAGACCAGCCCCAGCTCTATACCCAGCCCCAGCTCTATACCCAGCCCCAGCTCTATACCCCCAGCCCCAACTTTATACCCCAGCCTCAACTTTATACCCCAGCCTCAACTCTATACCCAGCCCCATCTCTCTACCCAGCCCCAGCTCTATACCCCAGCCCCAACTCTATACACCAGCCCCAACTCTATACCCAGTCCCAGCCCATTACCCCAGCCCCAACTCTATACCCCAGCCCCAACACTATACCCAGCACCCGCTCTCTACCCAGCCTCAGCTCTATACCCCAGCCCCAACTCTATACCACAGCCCCAACTCTATTCCCAGCCCCAGCTCTCTACCCAGCCCCAGCTCTCTATCCAGCCCCAGCTCTATACCCATCCTCAGCTCTATACCCCAGCCCCAACTCTATTCCCAGCCCCAGCTCTCTACCCAGCCCCAGCTCTCTACCCAGCCCCAGCTCTATACCCATCCCCAGCTCTCTACCCAGCCCCAGCTCTCTACCCAGCCCCAGCTCTCTACCCAGCCCCAGCTCTATACCCATCCCCAGCTCTATACCCCAGCCCCAATAGCGTTGTCATCAAACCCACTATCCTGGCATTACAAGTGTCATTCTGTACCAACTGAGCTACAGGCCTATTCTGGGAGGGTTGGTAACCCTTTAGCCCCATCAGCACTCCATCAGCACATATCAGCATATCCCAGTGTCTGCACCTCAACAACCACATCCTGGACCACCACAGAGGAAGACGCCGAGTAGGCATAACCACTGGTACAGTGTCAGATATTTTCTCATCCTTCCACAGGACACATAGACTCACATGGCACCTCACACTCTCTCTCTCTCTCTCTCACACATGCACACGCACACGCACACGCACACACACACACACACACACACACACACACACACACACACACACACACACACACACACACACACACACACACAAAGATGAGTGCAGGCTGACAACACTGTGGTGTGACTTATAATTTTCCTGCTCTCTGGTGATGACATCAGAGCCACATGTGGGCTATTTCTGTTTGGTTGCCGGGTGAAAATGAGGTTGTGTCTGATGTGTTGAAAATTAAAAGAAAAGACACATATCAAACAATGTCATGCATTGATTAGCGTTATAAAAACAATTCTGTTTGGTGCAAACACATAGCTTTGACTTGATGTAGTCTGGTAAAAGTGGATTTTCTCGCTGAACAGTGAGCCTGTCTGTTTATGTTCGGACACTCTATTCCAGGGGTAGGCAACTATAGTAGATTCAGCTGTGGGACGATTTTAGTCAGAGCAGATCATCGGGGGCCAGAACATACTAATAAAAATGTGCAACCAGCAAATTGACGACAAGTCAGCACAAAAAGAGATGGTTTTTTTAAATAACATAATAATTTAATATCTTGATTACATTGAGACATGATCATGTCTCTCTTTTATTTGTAGGAACAGATTGCCTGAATTGAAATATATTTATAAATTATTTATTGGTGAATGACAGTCTTTTTGAACCAAAATAAATCACTTGCGGACAGTTTTGGCCCACGGGGTGCGCCTTGCTGACTCCTGCTCTATTCTCTAGTCTAAATGACTAGATTTACTCATACTCATCCCTCCTCATCCCTTCTCATTAAACCTCACCCCTCCACACCCCTCCGCACCCTCCTCATCCCTCTCTCCTCTCTCTCTCTCCTCCGCACCCTCCCCCTCTCTCTCTCTCCTCCGCACCCTCATCATCCCTCTCTCCTCTCTCCTCTCTCTCCCTAGTGATGAATGCAGGAGGCTGGAACCAGGTAGGGCTGTAGACATGAGTAATGTGGCAAGACTGACTCACACACTCAGACGTCAGACACTCAGACGTCAGGCTTCAGTGTGGAGACGTCCATGACACACATGCACACACAAATGCACTGTGTAACTGGTAATACAGACAATCTGATCCCCATGGTGCACCACAGTGTGCTTTTTCTTATCCTGAGGAGTAGACCTTGCAGGCAGGCAGTGTGGACAGAGTATGGATCTGTCTGTGAACAATGACCTCTGAGGGCTTACAGTAACACTAACCATTAGCAGGGCACTTCCACTAATGCCAATGTCCCTTTGTGTATCTGGCTGTTTATATGATACATTGTGTAGCTAGCTGTTTATATGATACATTGTGTAGCTAGCTGTTTATATGATACATTGTGTAGCTAGCTGTTTATATGATACATTGTGTAGCTAGCTGTTTATATGTCCCTTTGTGTATCTGGCTGTTTATATGATACATTGTGTAGCTAGCTGTTTATATGTTACATTGTGTAGCTAGCTGTTTATATGATACATTGTGTAGCTAGCTGTTTATATGTTACATTGTGTAGCTAGATGTTTATATGTTACATTGTGTATCTGGCTGTTTATATGTTACATTGTGTAGCTAGCTGTTTATATGTTACATTGTGTAGCTAGCTGTTTATATGTTACATTGTGTAGCTAGCTGTTTATATGATACATTGTGTAGCTAGCTGTTTATATGTTACATTGTGTATCTGGCTGTTTATATGTTACATTGTGTAGCTAGCTGTTTATATGTTACATTGTGTAGCTAGCTGTTTATATGATACATTGTGTAGCTAGCTGTTTATATGATACATTGTGTAGCTAGCTGTTTATATGATACATCTCTCTCTCTCTCTCTCTCTCTCTCACACACCTCTACTTTGCATCTATTACGTATCTATTATTTATGCAGGAGTAATGTCAGGTTTTAATACCTGCTAATGGCTTTTAGACTTACCGCCGCTGGCTATGAATAAATCATATCAGTCACGCCACAGCCAGTACCTCACCTTCACTGCCTCTGTTGACGTGATCTATAGGTGTATGTGTGTGTGTGTGTGTGTCTGTGTGTGTGTGTGTGTTTCTGTGTGTGTGTGTGCGTGCGTGCGTGCGTGCGTGCGTGCGTGCGTGCGTGCGTGCGTGCGTGCGTGTGTGTGTGTGTGTGTGTGTGTTGCCATTAGCTGTTCTCAAAAGGCTATGCGAAACAGAGGGGTTTGCGTGTTTAACTTCACTCTTAGAAGTCCGGTCTGGTCAGCATGTTAGAAGTGAAGGTGCCTGGAACAACCTTTTGAGTTGCCACACTGGCGGAACCTTTCCAGTTTAAAAAGGTTCCTCGAGGAACCCCTGTGTAAAGGTTCAAACCGGAACCTTTTTGTGATGGGAGGGGTTCAATTTTAAACCTTTTTAATAATATATTGTACAGTTGGCAGCCTATCAGATTGGAGGTGTGGCTTATTGGATGCGTGGCTTTTGATAGTTATTTGTGGTCCCTCATTAGCGTATATCATTCCTATTCATAATTTTAAGTGTATGCACTTCGAAGTTAAATGTGCCTTTAATATTTATGCATATTACATATTCTATAGAATATTAACATTGATCCTTACATACAGTGATAACTATTCCAACTTTGGGATTTGCATAGGCTCTTGAGGAACTCATACACCTCTGTTGAAACTACAAAACTGTCAGTGTACAACCTTAGTATGCGATGACAATACAACAGAACAGATGAACAGGAATGACATTTACTCAAACGTGTGGCCAAAAACATCTATCTTAAACCCACGGCCCTACTAAGCCACGCCTCCACTTCAGTGTTCCTCCACGAACCTGTTAGTGCATTGAACCACTAAAGGTTCCTACAAGAATCCCTCAACTAATCTAAGGTGCAAATATGAACCATTGACTAGCAATGGTTCCTTGAGGAACTCCAATGGTTCCTTGAGGAACTCCAGGGTTATTCGAGTCACCACAGTACATGCTTGAGGTACATCTATTCCTTTAGCTCATCACCCGACTGAGATGTTGTAATAACCTCCAGGAACCTACGACAGTGTGTCTTCTATGATGTCACCCTGAGTTCCCTCGTCATCTCTGAGGTCGCCTCCCAGAATAGGTCTGAGGGGTGAGGTCTGAGGTCACCTCCCAGAATAGGTCTGAGGGGTGAGGTCTGAGGTCGCCTCCCAGAATAGGTCTGAGGGGTGAGGTCTGAGGTCGCCTCCCAGAATAGGTCTGAGGGGTGAGGTCGCCTCCCAGAATAGGGGTGAGGTCTGAGGTCGCCTCCCAGAATAGGTCTGAGGGGTGAGGTCTGAGGTCGCCTCCCAGAATAGGTCTGAGGGGTGAGGTCTGAGGTCGCCTCCCAGAATAGGGGTGAGGTCTGAGGTCGCCACCCAGAATAGGTCTGAGGGGTGAGGTTTGAGGTCGCCTCCCAGAATAGGTCTGAGGGGTGAGGTCTGAGGTCGCCTCCCAGAATAGGTCTGAGGGGTGAGGTCTGAGGTCGCCTCCCAGAATAGGTATGAGGGGTGAGGTCTGAGGTCGCCTCTCAGAATAGGTCTGAGGGGTGAGGTCTGAGGTGGCCTCCCAGAATAGGTCTGAGGGGTGAGGTCTGAGGTGGCCTCCCAGAATAGGTATGAGGGGTGAGGTCTGAGGTCTGAGATCTGAGATCGCCACACAGAATAGGTCTGAGAGGTGAGGTCTGAGGTGGCCTCCCAGAATAGGTCTGAGGTCGCCTCTCAGAATAGGTCTGAGGGGTGAGGTCTGAGGTGGCCTCCCAGAATAGGTCTGAGGGGTGAGGTCTGAGGTGGCCTCCCAGAATAGGTCTGAGGTCGCCTCCCAGAATAGGTCTGAGGGGTGAGGTCTGAGGTCACCACCCAGAATAGGTCTGAGGTCTGAGGCCGCCACCCAGAATAGGTCTGAGGGGTGAGGTCTGAGGTCGCCTCCCAGAATAGGTCTGAGGGGTGAGGGGGTTGAGGAGTGCTCCTGTCAGCCAGGCTGAGAGCAGCTAGGTTGGGATTGGTGCGTATCGATCCTTGCGTGTTGTGTCGGTATCGACGGAGAGATATGTTTCAGGAAGTGACCTTGGCAGGCACAGACGGACAGATAGACCGAGATGGACAGACAGAACCGGACGGACAGGGAGACAAACAGAAAGACGGGTACCTGCCAGGACATAGCTCTGTCTCCTACGATGTACCATGCTGGCACCATCAGCCCTGCTGCCCTGACACTTGACCCACAATGATAGTGTGTTCGATTCCCGGGACCACCCGTACGTAAAGGGGAAAGGGGGATACTTAGTCAGTTGTCCAACTGAATGTATTCAACTGAAATGTGTCTTCCGCATTTAATCCAACCTCTCTGAATCAGAGAGGTGCGGGGGGCTGCTGCCTTAATCGACATAAAAATGTATGCATGCATGACTGTAAGTCGCTTTGGATAAAAGTGTCTGCTAAATGGTATACTGTAGAAAGGTGACATATCTCCTGAAGGGCCGTTGGGAGCTTGCAGTGATTCAGATAGTTTTTTTAACATTATATGTGAATGTATAAAACTAAAACATAAATGCAACATGCAGCAATTTCAAAGATTTTACTGAGTTACAGTTCATGCAAGGAAATCTGTCAATTTAAATAAATTCATTAGGCCCTAATCTGTGGATTTCACATGACTGGGAATACAGATATTTATCTGTTGTTCACAGATACCTTAAAAAAAGGTAGGGGTGTGGATCAGAAAACCTGTCAGTATCTGGTGTGCAGCGCGACACATTTCCTTAGCATAGAGTTGATCAGGCTGTTCAATGATCAGGCTGTTCCTCTTCCATGACTGTGCGAAGTTGCTGGATATTGGCGGGAACTGGAACACGCTGTAGTATATGTCGATCCAGAGCATCCCAAACATGCTCAATGGGTGACATATCGGATGAGTATGCAGGCCATTGAAGAACTGGGACATGTTCAGCTTCCAGGTATTGTGTACAGATCCTCGTGACATGGGGCCGTGCAGTATCATGCTGAAACATGAGGTGATTCAGATTGAGAAAACTTTAATATCCTCAGAAGCAATTCATCTTGCAGCAGTCATAAAACATATAACATCTAAAAATGTACAATAAATAGCAAAGGATATTTACAAACAAATAGGCAGGGTAAGTAAAATGTCATAGTGCAAGTGCTAAGTACAATTAGTCCAACATTTGTTAAGTTGCAGAATTGCATTCGGAATAAAAGAGTACTTGGCCCTATTTTTTTTTTAACCTAAGGTAGTTTGTACCTGTGTCCAGAGGGAAGGAGCTGGAATTCAGGGTGGAGTGGATGGGAAGAGTCAACCGCTATTTTATTCCCCTTAAGGAGGGCTCTGCCCAGGTAGAGAGTTGACAGTTCTTGCTGTTGCTGCCCCATGACTTTTCCGCAAGTCCTGACTATCTTGCCCAACCTATTTTTCTGTGCAACCTTGATATTCTCAAACCAGCAGGTCAAGCAGTAGGACAGAATGCTCTCAATTAATGATTTATAAAAGAGAACCATGATGGTTAGATCAACATGAAAAAAGTACAGTTTCCGTAGGAAATACAGTCTCTGTTGGCCTTTCTTAAAAATAGCGTCAGTACACTGATCCCAGGACAGCTTGTTGTCAATGACTAGCCCAAGGTATTTGTACTCCTCCACTATTTCAATGGGTTCACCTTTTATCAGTGATGGTGTGTGCATGGTAGTGTTCCTTCGAAGGTCAATCACCATGTCTTTTGCTTTTGATGTATTTAATATTAGATGGGATGACTCACACCAGACAGTAAAATCATTCAGAGCCGGTCCGTGCTCCGTCTCATCCCTTTCGAGAAGACTAACCAAAGCAGTATCGTCAGATTATTTGATCAGTTGGCGCCCAGGAAACCGGCTCCTGCAGCTGTTTGTATACAGTATGCATAGTATGTACAGTATGTATAGTACTGGTGAAAAAACACTGCTCTGTGGGGTTCCAACTGAAGTAGTGCGCACCTCAGAGAGTGTGTTGCCAACTCGTACCTGCTGAGACCTATCAGTTAGGAAATTGGTGATCCATGTGATAAGCATCAAGTCCGAAGTCTCCTCTCAGTATGTCTGCGAGGCGCAACGGATTGATTGTGTTAAATGCCGAGGAGAAATCTGCAAACGATATGCACATGGGTTTTACTGCCCTCCAAATGCATGTACACCAGATGCAAGAGCAAAAGGACCAGTATGCAAATTGGAGGGGGTCAAAAAGGTGACAGGTGGTGTTGATGATGTATGCCTCGATCTTTTCAAGAGATTTAATCAAGAGAGCGGTCAGAGCGATAGGTCTGTAATCATTTGATCCAGACGGATGAGAGTTTTTTTGAACAGGTACAACAATAGATTTTTTTCCATATGATGGAATTTCCAATGTATCCAGGGACCGCTGAAAGAGAGAGCAGAAAACACCGGATGAATGGTGGTGGCGGATGAATGGCACGACAATGGACCTGTGTTGTGTGACAAAACTGCATATTTTAAAGTGGCTTTTTATTGTCCCCTGCACAAGGTGCACCTCTGTAATGATCATGCTGTTAATCAGCTTCTTGAAATGCCACACCTGTCAGGTGGGTGGATTATCTTGGCAAAGGGTAAATGCTGACAAACAGGGATGTAAGTAAATTTGTGCACAAAATTTGAGAGAAATAAGATTTTTGTGCGTATGGAACATTTCTTGGATCTTTTATCTCAGCTCATGAAACATGGGACCAACACTTTACGTGTTGCGTTTATGTTTTTGTTTAGTATATAAGCATTACCCAATATCACATACAACGGTTACCTCTTACATGAGGAAGATGCACACCTTTGTTAGATGGAAAAGGTGGCCTCTTGAGTTACAGAAATCCCTGCAGTAGTTACTCTCTCATTCAGTGGACACGAACCAATGCCAATAACAAACAAATATCCCACAGCGCTCTCAAGTGGTCAGTTGTGGTACTACACCCGTTCTGAGAACATTCCACAAGCCACCCTGTCAATCACCGCTCTGACTCTGCCTCTCATAGAGCTGATTGGAGCTCAGTCAGCCAATCCCCTGACTGCCTACTGTTGGTCTCAACCTGTGTTCAGCCATTATTTATAGACTCCTCAGGATTCTGGGGTGTGAGGGGACAGGGGAAGAAGGGGAAAAAGGAGGGAAGTGGGGTGTGGGGAGAGATGGGAGGATGTGGGGGATACCGATGAGACAGCAACCATAAGTCCACTACCCACAAAATGATGTAGAAACTGAGCTACACTTCCTAACTTCCTGCCAAATGTATGAACATATTAGAGATTTTTTCCCCCCCAAAGATCACTGAGACCCACAAAGAATTTGGAAACAAATAAAACTCTCATATCTTTTAGGCAAAATACCGCAGTGTGCAATCTTAGCAGCAAGATTTGAGAAAGGGGCAACCAGTGGTGCACAAACAACATTGTAAATACAGCCTATATTTATCTGTTTATTTAGTTTCCCATTCATGTTGCAACTACTTGCACATTGTTACAACATTGTACATAGCCAATAATATAACATTTGAAATGTCTATAATTTTTGTGTAATGGTTACTAATGTTTCCCTTGTTTATTTCCATTTGGTTTCAAATCAAATTGTATTGGTCATTTACACATGGTTAGTAGATGCTATTGCGAGTGTAGCGGAATGCTTATGCTTCTAGTTCCGACAGTGCAGTTTATTGTCTATTCCATTTGCTTTGGCAATGTAGACACATGTTTCCCATGCCAATAAAGGCCTTTGGATTGAATTGAAGACACAGAGAGAGAGAGAGCTTTGAGAGACAGAAAGATTGAGATGAACAGAGGGAGGGAGACAGAAATAGGGACATAGAGATTGAGAGAGAGAGAGACCTACTGTGATGGTCCGGGCCTAACCACACAAAAACAACACTGGACAATATGTAAAACAAAGCTTTTGCTATCTCGTCCTGGAATATACAAGGTCTGAGGTCATCTGCCTTTGGCTTAAAGAGCAGGAACCCAGACTGGATTGAAGAAATTGGAAATACAGACATTGTCATCCTACAAGAAACATGGTATAAAGGAGACAGATCCACTGGTTGCCTTCTAGGTTACAGAGCGCTGGTGGTCCCATCCACCAAACTACCAGGTGTGAAACAGGGAAGAGACTCAGGGGTATGCTAATTTGGTATATAGCAGACCTAACCCAGTCTATTAAATTAGTTTAAACAGGAATATTTTACATCTGGCTAGAAATTAATAAAGTCTCAACAGAAAAAAATGTCATCATGTGTGCTACCTATATCCCTCCAATAGAATCCCCATACTTTAACGATGACAGCTTCTCAGTTTCCAGGCCCAGGGACATGTACCAGTCTGTGGCGAACTAAATGCCAGAACTGGACAAGAACCCGACACCCTCAGCACACACGGGGACAAACACCTACCTGGAGGTGACAGCATTCTCTCCCCTATATGCTCTAGACACAACTACGACAACATAAGTTGTATCATGATGGGGCCGAAGAACGTGGCTGACGTTTTACATTCCCCCAACCAATTGTGCAATTTTGTTATTTTTTTTGCGTTTTGTGTAACTTATTTTTTTTAACTTATTGTGTACATAATGTTGCTGCTACCGTCTCTAATGACCGAAAACAACTTCTGGACATCAGAAAAGCGATTACTCACCGCGGACATGGAAGATTTCTTTCCTTTAATAACGAGACCGACGAGAAGGATATCCTGATTTCACTGGACAGGCCCAGATCCACACCTTTTGCGTGAAGAAAAGACGCAGGAAAAGGGGACGCAGATCGGGGATCCTTCTGAGAAGCCGGAGGCGAGTGAGTAAACTCCCAATGCCTTCCATTCTCCTTGCTAACGTGCAATCATTAGAAAATAACATTGATGACCTACTATTAAGATTATCCTACCAACGGGACATTAAAAACTAACATCGTATGTTTCCACGAGACGTGGCTGAACGAATAAACGGACAATATAGAGCTGGTGGGATTTTCCATGCACCGGCAGAACAGAGACGCTACCTCTGGTAAGACGAGGGGTGGGGGTGTGTGTCTTTTTGTCAATAACAGCTGGAGCGATGTCTAATATTAAAGAAGTCTCGAGGTATTGCTCGCCTGAGGTAGAGTACCTTATGATAAGCTGTTGACCACACTATCTACCAAGAGAGTTATCATCTGTAATTATTTGTAGCCGTCTATTTACCACCACAAAGCGAAGCTGGCACAAAGACCGCTCTCAACCAACTCTATAAGGCCATGAGCAAAGAAGAAAATACTCATCCAGAAGCGGCGCTCCTAACGGCCGGGGACTTTAATGCAGGTAAACTTAAATCAGTTTTACCAAATTTTTACCAGCATGTCACATGTGCAACCAGGGGGGAAAAATCCTAGACCACCTTTACTCCACACACAGAGATACAAAGCTCTCCCCCACCCTCCTTTTGGCAAATCTGACCCCAATTCTATCCTCCTGATTCCTGCTTACAACCAAAAACTAAAGCAGGAAGTACCAGTGACTCGCTCAATACGGAAGTGGTCAGATGACACGGATGCTACACTACAGGACTGTTTTGCTAGCACAGACTGGAATATGTTCCGGGATTCATCCAATGGCATTGAGGAATACACCACCTCAGTCATCGGCTTCATCAATAAGTGCATCGATGACGTCGTCCCCACAGTGACTGTATGTACATATCCCAACCAGAAGCCATGGATTACAGGCAACATCCGTATCGAGCTTTCAAGGAGTGAGAGACTTTCAAGGAGTGGGAGACTAATCCGGACGCTTAAAAGAAATCCCGCTATGCCTGTCAGATGAACCATCAAACAAGCAAAGCGTCAATACAGGATTAAGATTGAATCTTACTACACCAGCTCTGACGCTCGTCGGATGTGGCATGGCTTGAAAACTATTACGGAATACAGAAGGAAACCGAGACGCGAGCTGCCCAGTGATGCAAGCCTACCAGATGAGCTAAATGCCTTTTATGCTGGCTTCGTGGGCAAGCAACTCTGAAGCATGCACGAGAGCACCAGCTGTTCTGGATGACTGTGTGATAACGCTCTAGGTAGCCGATGTGAACAAAACCTTTAAACAGGTAAACATTCACAAAGCCCTGGGACAGACGGATTACCAGGTTGTGTACTCAAAGCATGCGCGGACCAACTGTCAAGTGTCTTCACTGACATTTTCAACCTCTCCCTGACCGAGTCTGTAATACCTACATGTTTCAAGCAGACCACCATAGTCCCTATGCCAAGGAAGGGAAGGTAACCTGCCTAAATGATTACTGCCCTGTGGCACTCACGTCGGTAGCTATGAAGTGCTTTGAAAGGCTGGTCATGGCTCACATCAACAGCATCCTCCCGGACACCCTAGAACCACTCCAATTCGTATACCGCCCCAACAGATCCACAGATGACGCAATCTCAATCGCACTTCACCTGGACAAAAGGAACACCTATGTGAGAATGCTGTTCATCGACTACAGCTCAGCGTTCAACACCATAGTGCCCACGAAGCTCATCACTAAGCTAAGGACTCTGGGACTAAACAACTCCCTCTGCAACTGGATCCTGGACTTCCTGACGGGCTGCCCCCAGGTGGTAAGAGTAGGCAACAACATGTCTGCCACGCTGATCCTTAACACTGGAGCCCCTCAGGGGTGTGTACTTAGTCCCCTCCTGTATTCCTTGTTCACCCACGACTGCATGGCCAAACACGACTCCAACACCATCATTAAGTTTGCTGACGACACAACAGTGGTAGGCCTGATCACCGACAACAATGAGATGGCGTATAGGGAGGAGGTCAGAGAACTGGCAGTGTGGTGCCAGGACAACAACCTCTCCCTCAATGTGAGCAAGACAAAGGAGCTAATCATGGACTACAGGAAAAGGGGGGCCGAATAGGCCCCCATTAACATGGACGGGGCTGTAGTGGAGCGGGTCGAGAGTTTCAAGTTCATTGGTGTCCACATCACCAACGAACTATCATGGTCAAAAATACCAAGACAGTCGTGAAGAGGGCACGACAAAACCTTTTCCCCCTCAGGAGACTGAAAAGATTTGGCATGTGCACCCAGATCCTCAAAAGGTTCTACAGCTGCACCATCGAGAGCATCCTGACCGGTTGAATCACCGCTTGGTACGGCTAATGCTCGGCATCTGACCATAAGGAGCTAATGAGAGTAGTGCAAACGGCCTGGTACATCACTGGGGAAAAGCTTCCTGCCATCCCGGACCTAAATAATAGGTGGTGTCAGAGCAAAGCCCATAAAATTGTCAGAGACTCCAGTAACCCAAGTTATAGACTGTTTTCTCTGCTACCATCACAGCAAGCGGTACCGGAGCGTCAAGTCTAGGACCAAAAGGCTCCTCAACAGTTTCTATCCCCAAGCCATTAGACTGCTAAACAATTCATAAAAATTGCCACCAGACAATTTACATTGACACCCCCCCTCTTGTACACTGCTGCTACTCGCTGTTTGTTTGTTACCTATGCATTGTCACTTCGCCCCCACCTACATGTACAGATTACCTCAACTAGCCTGTAACCCTGCACACTGACTCGGTACCGGTGCCCCCTGTATATAGCCTCGTTATTGTTATTCTTATTGTGTTACTTTTTACTATTACTTTTTATTTGAGCCTACTTGGTAAATATTTTCTTCTTCTTGAAATGCACTGTTGGTTAAGGGCTTGTAAGTAAGCATTTCACGGTAAAGTCTACACTTGTTGTATTTGGCGCATGTGGCAAATAGTTTGATTTGATTTGATAACCAACAAAAACTGCTCAGAACTCCTGCAGCTCTGTCGGATGCTGGGTATGTACATAGTCAATGGTAGGCTTCAAGGAGACTACTACAGTAGAAACACCTATAGCTCATCTCTTGGCAGTAGTACTGTAGACTACTTTATCACTGACCTCAACCCAGAGTCTCTTAGAGTGTTCATACTCAGTCCACTGACACTCCTTTCAGATCACAGCAAAATCACAGTCTACTTGAACAGAGCAATACTCAATCCTGAGGCATCAAAGCCAAAGGAATGGAATATTATTAAGAAATGCTATAGATGGAAGTAAAGTAGTGTGGAAATCTACCAAAAATCCCTTCAAGGCAACAACAAATTCCATCCCTTCAATCCCTTATTCCTGGACAAAATGTTTCACTGTAATAGTGAAGGTGTAAACTTGGCAGTAGAAAACCTAAACAGTGTTTTTGACCTCTCAGCTTCACTATCAAATCAAACAAATTCAAGCATACAACCTAAGAAAATTAACAACAATGACAAACGGTTTGATGAAGAAAGCAAAAACCCAAGAAAGAAATTGAGAAACGTATCCAACCAAAAACATAGAGACCCGGTAAACCTGAGCCTACACCTTCACTATGGTGAAACACAAAAACAATACAGAAATACACTACGGAAAAAGAAGGAACAGCACGTCAGAAATCAGCTCAGTGTAACTGAAGAATCCATAGAATCTAACCACTTCTGGGAAAATTGGAAAACTCTAAACAAACAACAACACAAAGAGTTCTCTATCCAAAACAGAGATGTATGGGTGAACCACTTCTCCAATCCTTTTGGCTCTATAACAAAGAACAAACAGCAAAAACATATACATGATCAAATACAAATCTTAGAATCAACTATTATTAGATTCTCCAATTATCTTAGATTCTCCAATTCCATTGAATGAACTACAGGACAAAATACAAACCCTCCAATCCAAAAAGGCCTGTGGGGCTGATGGTATCCAAAATTAAATGATAAAATATACAGACCACAAATTCCAATTGGCTATACTTAAACTCTTTAACATCATCCTCAGCTCTGGCATCTTCCCAATAATTGGAACTAAGGACTGATCACCTCAATCCGCAAGAGTGCAGACAAAATTGAACCCAATAACTACAGGGGGATATGCATCAACAGCAACCTTGGGAAAATCTTTTGCATTATCATTAACTGCAGACTTGTACATTTCCTCAGAGAAAACAATGTACTGAGCAAATGTCAAATTAGATTTTTACCAATTACCATATGACAGACCACGCATTCACCCTGGACGACCTAACTGACAAACAAATAAACCAAAACAAAGGCAAAGTCTTCTCATGCTTTGTTGATTTCATAAAACCTTTTGAGTCAATTTGGCATGAGGGTCTGCTATACAAAATTATGTAAAGTGGTGTTGAGGGAAAGAAATATGACATTATAAAATTCATATCCACAAACAACAAGTGTGCTGTTCCTTCCACATGGCCGGGGGGTGAGACAGAGATGTAGCTTAAGCCCAACCCTCTTTAACATATATATCAAAGAATTGGCAAGGGCAATAGAACAGTCTGCAGCACCCGGCCTCACCCTACTAGAATCTGAAGTCAAATGTTTACTGTTTGCTGATGATCTGGTGCTTCTATCCCCAACCAAGGAGGTCCTACAGCAGCACCTAGAGCTTCTGCATAGATTCTGTCAAACCTGGGCCCTGACAGTAAATCTCAGTAAGACAAAACAATGGTGTTCCAAAAAAGGTCCAGTTGTCAGGACCACGAATACAAATTCCATCTGGACACCGTTGCCCTAGAGCACACAAAAAACTATACATACCTCGGCCTAAACATCGGTTCCACTAGTAACTTCAACAAAGCTGTGATCGATCTGAGAGACAAGACAAGAAGGGCCTTCTATGCCATCAAAAAGAAAATCAAATTCAACATACCAATTAGCATCTGGCAAAAAATACTTGAATCGGTTATAGAACCCATTTCCCTTTATGGTTGTGAGGTCTGGGGTCCGCTCACCAACCAATAATTCACAAAATGGGACAAACACCAAATTGAGACTCTGCATGCAGAATTCTGCAAAAATATCCTCTGTGTACAATGTAAAACACCAAATAATGCATGCAGAGCAGAATTAGGCCGATACCCGCTAAATATCAAAATCCAGAAAAGAGCCGTTAAATTCTACAATCACCTAAAAGGAAGTGATTCCCAAACCTTCCATAACAAAGCCATCACCTAAAGAGAGATGAACCTGGAGAGGAGTCTCTTAAGCAAGCTGGTCCTGGGGCTCTGTTCACAAACACAAACAGACCCCACTGAACCGCAGGACAGAAACACAATTAGACCCAACCAAATCATGAGAAAACAAAAAGATAATTACTTGACACATTGGAAAGAATTTACAAAACAACTGAGCAAACTAGAATGCTATTTGGCCCTAAACAGAAAGTACACAGTGGCAGAATACCTGACCACTGTGACTGACCCAAAATGAAGGAACTCTTTAACTATGTACAGACTCAGTGAGTATAGCCTTGCTATTGAGAAAGTCCGCCGTAGGCAGACCTAGCTCTCAAGAGAAGACAGGCTATGTGCACACTGCCCACAAAATGAGGTGGAAACTGAGCTGCACTTCCTAACCTGCCAAATGTATGATCATATTAGAGACACATATTTCCCTCAGATTGCACCGACTGACAAATAATTCTAAAACAAATCCAATTTTGATAAACTCCCATATCTATTGGGTGAAATACCACAGTGTGCAATCACAGCAGCAAGATTTGTGACCTGTTGCGAAAGAAAAGGGCAACCAGTGAAGAACAAACAGCAATGTAAGTACAACCCATGTTTATGTTTATTTATTTTCCCTTTTGTACTTGAACTATTTGCACATTATTACAACACTGTATATAGACATAATATGACATTTGAAATGTCTTTATTCTTTGGGAACTTTTGTGAATCTATTTAACTTGAGCGAGAGAGAGCGAGAGAGACAGAGAGGGAGGGAGTGAGAGGGTGAGAGAGGGGGGGGGAGAGGGAGGGAGAGATGGAGGGAGGGAGAGAGCGAGAGACAGAGAGAGAGTGAGGGAGAGAGATAGGGAGGGAGAGAGCGAGAGACAGAGAGGGAGATTAAGATGACCAGTCATTTTATTAGTGCAGAGTACACATTGATCCTCTCTTTCCAAGCGGGCGGGTTTTAGACTAATGCTCCATCCTCTGATAGAGGGAGACTGGAAGAGAACAGAGACAAATATAAAAAGAGTGGCCAAGGAAGATCTGAGTACTTGCCTAGGCTTCAGCTCGATGGACTAACAGTCTTGTGGCGCACAACCCAGATTCAAATCAAATCTGTACCTAATTAACAACAATAATATAAGTCTTCGTCAGTGCAACATTGTGGATGTATCATGCATCACCCTCATATTGAATTCTGGACCGTGAAGCCAGTTCCACTTCTTTTTATTCCATTATTTCCCTCTAATTAGAGACTGATTTAGACATGGGATACCAGGCTCCAGGCCATAGTTTAAGAGTTGAATATCCCTGATGCATCAAAAAAAAGTGCCAATTGTCACACATGAACAATGCATAATGCAATACCTCCTAACTAGCTGCAATCAATGGGATGACTGCATGAAATACAGTTGTTGATATGCCATACTAATAAAGCTACATTCGATTTATTTTGTTGCATGTATAACTGAGAGGTAATTTGAAGGAAGATGGGTCTTCTTTGAACTACATATCCCATCTATTTTCATTGTTTGTGACGAAACACAACGCATACGCATTGGAGGGGGTTGGTCGGATCTGTGTTTACTTCCGGATTTCGTTCGCAGCAGCAGCTGAAGACCGCTGTAGCTAGCGGTTTGAGCTGCATAGTAATTTTCGTGCAATTTAGCATTCATGACAGAGTGTAGCTAGCTAGCTAGACAAGCGGCGTCCCAAGACAAGATTCGGTTCATTCAGTCCTGCAGTCGGCAAATGACATTAGGTACGCTAGCGGACGGCGACATAAAAACCGAAGACACGAGATACCTCGCTGACCGGAAAGTGGACCGAGACTGTTGCCCGTTCTCCTCCGCTCGTCTTCGAGCTCAAAGTCACTCAATGCTGCGCTCCTCTCGCTCGCTCTCGGCGCAGCACCTCGGCTCCGACTAACTAGATAGTTGTTCATGTTCTTGTTGTTATCTAAGCTCAGGTTCAAAACAAGGACACCAGCGATACGTTTTTGACATTTGACTACCGAGAGACACCGATCCACGGAGAGAGACGGGTCGGGACCAGGCGGCGAAGCGAGGGTTGGCCGGATAAAGTAGTGGGTCGCCTCCAACCCTTGCTGGTGGATTTATTCCTAGATACAAGCATCACCATGGATTGGTTAATGGGGTGAGTACAGCTACCCCTTTCCCGCTGTCACGTTGACAGCACATAGCTAACCATTACCAGTTAATAATCCATTTTTGTGGCCGGTGATATTTGACAACAAATCAAACGAGGTTTACTGTATCAGAACATGTACGATGAACAAGACTACCAGTGAAGATTAGTTCACTTTCCTCTAGATGGCTAGTTAGCTTGCCAAGTTGAGATCATTATGCAATCTTCTCATTTTTAGGAAACAACGGTAACGTTAACCTGCGGGCGGAGCATCCCGTGGCCTGTGTAGCACAGTCAGCGGCCCAGATTAGGTCCTGAAAATGTATTGTTACACACTAGTATATTTTTAGGCAGATTTATTTAGCTAGCAACCTAGCCGTGTTCTGTGTAACGTTATTTCCCTCGCAAGGTGCGTTGTTTGACTAACGTTTTGAACAGGTTTCAAGTAGCTAGCTAGTTTATTAGCTATTTATCCAGCTAGCTACGTTACGTTGGCTTGGTATTTACTGTACATTGGACAGCTAAGCTAGCTAGAGGGCTAGCTGGCTGACAGCACACAGGCCCGGTGACTTCTGCGGATGTTGATACTTTTTCGAGTCTAAAATACATGTTATATCTACAATGTAGCAGATTTTGTTAAAGCAAATACAATTTCATTTCAGAGGTTATCATGACAGTGTAGTTTGTGCAGATCAATTGTGTTGAAATGCAAGTGTGTGGTTTTGGTGGTGACATCATGCACCTCTCGAGCCGCGTATGCGATGCAGACCTGTCACTTTATTTTTGTTTGACACTTCCGTTTTAGGAGTCCTAAATTTGAAAATAGAGAGATTTTGATATGGATTTTAGAGCTACAGCTCAGCATATTTAATGTTTTTTGACAGCTCATGTAGCATCTGTAGGGGTAGGAAGGGACATATTGTGAGTTTATTACACTTCCATGCCCATTTGCCAATTCCATTCTTTCCATCATAACATGTGAGACATTGCAAGACAAGTGTATTCTCTCATTTGCCTTAGTTTTTTAAAATTGACTACAGATTTGTTTCATGACTTAGTTGCACACTATTTACAATGCAAACTCCGGTGAATCAGGCATGGACAGTCTTAATTCATATTTGCATGCAAAGAGAGGAGAGTAATTAAAATACAATTGACAACTTTGCATTGGCATGATAAGCCCAGAACCTACAAATAATTAGTAGGTACACGGATTTGCCTGTTTGTGAACTCATTCAAGGAGTATACGGTTGTATATGGCTTGTGTGGAGATCGGCCTCTTAATCACTTGCTGTGTGTTTTATAATGTTTACCCTGCTGTATTTTGTTATGGAATTATTTTAGCCATTTGTTGCTTGATACTGTATAGAAGATTCCTCTGTATTGTCAGATGACATATCTAAGCATATTTGAAAGATTAGGCCCATCTCTCTGTTATTTGTGTGTCCGTGTGTGTGCTTATGGAGAGATCAATGCTCCTTCTTCATAAAGACACACGTCTGTCTGTCTTTGTCTGTTTTTGTCTGTCTTTGTCTGTCTGTCTGTCTGTGTGCTCCTGGGCCACCACTGATATCATCTCCCAGCAAGGATCTAGAACACAACACAGTGACAGAACATAACACTTCCTTTGTCTGCCCGGCAGCGGTGTCACGGCAGGATTTAAGTCCCCACTGAAAGGTGTGCCGCCGTCAGTGTGAGGGAGGGTAGAGGAAGGGGTGGAGGCCTGCTGTTTGGCTGGTTCTCCTCAACATGACATTCTGGCTGAGAGATAACAAGGCAATCATGGCCTCGTTGGAACCCTGACAAAATATGAACCAGGCACTAGCTACAACAAATAGTTTTTATCTGCATTCGTTGCCTGACTTCTGGTTGATGTGGCAGTGTTGACAGGTCTCATGTTCTCATTTTTAATCTGGGAAAGATATTTATTATCTTTCTCCTTATTCTCTGCCTCTCTCTCTTTGCCTCTCCCTCTCTGCCTTCAGACCGTTTCCCCCCCTTCAGTTTGTGCTTTCAGACCTGGACTGGTTGATATGTCTGTAATTCATGTTTAAGTGCAGCGTTGTTTAGCCTTGGAGACAGAGAGTAATTGTAGTCTACTACACAGCACAAACTTAACCTTATGCACATTTTATCGGCTACTGTTCAAGTCAATGAAGTTATGACTCTGTCATCTACCCACTTCATGAAGGCCTTGACAACAAGCACGATGCCCAGCTGGACATCGGAAGATGTGGCCCATATTCTGCTGCTCTCTAGAGTGTGTGTGGTGTGTGTGTGGTGTGTGGTGTGTGTGTGTGTGTGTGTGTGTGTGTAGGGCCCGTACTGATGAGGGAGAGAAGGATGGAAGGAGAAATAAGGACCCACTGAGACTGATGGAGGAGAGTCGGAGAGAAGGTGACATGGGAGATCAAATTTCATTCATCACATGCTTCGTAAACAACAGGTGTGGACTAACAGTGAAATGCAGAAAGAAAAAGAATAGAAAAGTAAAACGGGTAATAATGAGTAACGATAACTTGTCTATATACAAGGAGTACCAGTACAGAGTCGATGTGCAGGGGTTTGATGTAATTGAGGTAAATATAACTAGGAATAAAGTGACAGATAATAAGCAGCAGCAGCGTGTGATGAGTCAGAAAAGAGAGTCCGGGTAGCTATTTGGTTAACTATTTAACTAACTATTTAGCAGACTTATGGCTTGGCGGTTGAAGCTGATCAGGGTTCTTTTGGTTCCAGACTTGGTGCATCGGTACTGCTTGCCATGCGGTTGCTGAGAGAACAGTCTATGACTTGGGTGACTGGAGTCTTTGACAATTTTTGTGCCTTCGTCTGACACCGTCTGGTATAGAGGTCCTGGATGGCAGGGAGCTCCGCCCCAGTGATTTACTGGGCCATACGTACTACCCTCTGTGGCGCCTTGCAGTCGGAAGCCAAGCAGTTGCCATAACAAGTGAAGATGCTCTCTAGTGCAGCTTTATAACTCTTTGAGGATCTGAGGGCCCATGACAAATCTTTTCAGCCTCCTGAGGGGGAAGAGGTTTCGTGAGGAGGTGTTGTTGTGCCCTCCATGACTGTGACCCACACCACTTCAGCCCCATCGATGTGAATGGGGGCGTGCTCGGCCCTTCGTTTCCCTTAGTCCATGATCAGCTCCTTTGTCTTTCTGACGTTGTGAGAGTGGTTGTTGTCCTGGCATCACACTGCCAGGTCTCTGACCTCCTCCCTATAGGCTGTCTCTTCATCGTTGGTGATCAGGCCTACCACCGGCATGTCGTCGGCAAACGTAATGATGGTATTGGAGTCGTGGGTGAACAGGGAGTACAGGAGGGAACTAAGCACGCACCACTGAGGGGCCCCTGTGTTGAGGGTCAGCGTGGCAGATGTGTTGTTGCCTACCCTGACCACCTTGGGGTGCCCCGTCAGGAAGTCCAGGATCCAGTTGCAGAGGGAGGTGTTCAGTCCCAGGGTTTTTAGCTTAGTGATGAGCTTTGTGGGCACTATGATGTTGAACGCTGAACAGCATTCTCACGTAGGTGTTCCTTTTGTCCAAGTGAGAAAGGGCAGTGTGGAGTGCAGTAGAGATTGCATCATCTGTGGTTCTGTTGGGGTGGTAAGTGAATTGGAGTGGGTGTCTGGGATTATGGCGAATTGGAGTGGGTATCAGGGTGTCTAGGATTATGGTGTTGATATGAGCCATGACCAGCCTTTCAAAGCATTTCATAGCAGCAGATGTGAGTGCTACAGGGCGAGATTCATTTAGACAGGTTACCTTGGCGTTCCTAGGCACAGGGACTATGGTGGTCTGCTTGAAACATGTAGGTGTTACAGACTGTGTCAGGTTGAAAATGTCAGTGAAGACACTTGCCAGCTGGTAGGCGCATGCTCTGAGTACGCGTCCTGGTAATCCATCTGGCCCTGCGTCCTTATGAATTTTGACCTGTTTAAAGGTCTTACTCACATCGGCAACGGAGAGCATGATCACACAGTCGTCCCGAACAGCTGATGCTCTACGCATGGTTCAGTGTTGCTTGCCTTGAAGCGAGTATAGAAGGCATTTAGCTCATCTGGTAGCTTGCGTTACTGGGCAGCTCGTGGCTGGGTTTCCCTTTGTAATCTGTTGTAGTTTGCAAGCCCTCCCACATCCGACGAGCGTCAGTGCTGGTACAATTCAATCTTAGTCCTGTATTGACGCTTTGCCTGTTTGATGGTTTGTTGACGGGCGCAGTGGGATTTCTTACAAGCGTCCGGGTTAGTGTCCCGCTCCTTGAAAGCGGCAGCTCTAGCCTTTTGCTCAGTATGAATGTTGCCTGTAATCCATGGCTTCTGGTTGGGATATGTACTTACGGTCACTGTATGGATGATGTCATCGATGCACTTATTAATGAAGTAGGTTTACTGATGTGGTAAACTCCTCAATACCGTCGGATGACTCCCGAAACAACATATTCCAGTCGGTGCTAGCAAAACAGTCCTGTAGCTTAGAGATGCTCTCGTTGTTATGATGGAGGGATGAAAAACGCAATGATGGAGGGAAAAAGAGGGTGATATGAGAACCCCTAATGGGGGAGAGATGAAGAAAAGGTTGACAGGACCATGACAAGATGGATAGATATAAGACCATATGGGAGATGCTGGAGTGAGTGAAGCTGAGCTTGTCCACCGAGGTCATTGATTGGTGCAGTAATAAATGCCAGAGTTAATAGGTCACTTTGGTGTGTCGTGGTCGGAATGATGATCTCAAAGACAACTTGTGTGTGTGCAGTGGTGTAAAGTACCTAAGTAAAAATACTTAAGTACTACTTAAGTAGGTTTTTGGGGTATCTGTACTTTACTATTTATATTTTTGTCAACTTTTACTTTTACTTCACTACATTACTCAAGAATATTCTGTACTTTTTACGCCATACATTTTCCCGGACACCCAAAAGTACTCGTTATATCTTGAATGCCTAGCAGGACAGGAAAATGGTCTAATTCACACACTTATCAAGAGAACATCCCTGGTCATCCCTACTGCCTCTGATCTGGCGGACTCACTAAACACATGCTTGGTTTGTAAATGATGTCTCAGTGTGGGTGCGTGCCCCTGGCTGTCCGTACATTTAAAAAATAAGAAAATGATACCGTCTGGTTTGATTAGTATAATGAATTTCAAATTATTTCTACTTTTGATACTTAAGTATATTTAAAGCCAAATACTTTTAGACTTTTCCTCAAGTAGTATTTTACTGGTTAACTTTTACTTGAGTCATTTTCTATGAAGGTATCTTTACTTTTACTCAAGTATGACAATTCTGGATACTTTTTTCCACCACTGTGTGTGTGTCCATCTAGGCATCGTGCAACGGCTTGTTGTCGGACCTTCACAAGGTTGGTAGATGATTGGGGTGTCATTGTGTTTGTGTATTCTTGTGTATGTTGGTCCCATGACCGAATGTACCCCTTTGAAACGGACGGGTGCGACAGGTGTTTAATCCCTCATGCATTACCAATCCATCATTGAAAAGCAGGATGGAGGGAGCGAGAGAGAAAAATGACAACTACTAAATGGTGTTAACTTTAGGGTGCAAGACCTGAACAATGGCTTTCAAATGGTCGCGTACACATTTTCCAGATGTTATCAGTGCAGCGAAATGCTTATATTTCTAGCTCCAACAGTGATACTGAACTAAACAATACACACACATCCCAAACATATTAATTCATAAATCAAGAAATATCAGAACGAACAATGTCAATATATATGTATATGATGGTGTGTATAGACAGTGTGGACAGTATATGAATAGGAAAGGTGTGTACAGCAGTAGTTATATAAGATGAGCCTTACTAGAAAACATTATATACATATGAAGTGGGTAAAACAGTATGTAAACATTATTAAAGTGGCCAGTGTTAAATGACTGTGTACATTGGGCAGCAGTCCCTAAGGGGCAGGGGAGAGTACCAGGTGGTAGCCGGCTAGTAACAGTTACTAAGTTCAGGGCATTGTACTGGGTGGATGCTGGCTAGTGGTGACTATTTAACAGTCTGATGGCCTGGAGATATAGAAGCTGTTTTTCAGTCTCTCTTTCCCAGCTTTGATGCACCTGTACTAGAGGTCAACCGATTAATCGGAATGGGCGATTAATTAAGGCCGATTTCAAGTTTTCATAACAATCGGAAATCGGTATTTTTGGACACCGATTTGGCCGATTTTAATTTTTTTAATTTTTTATAAACTAGGCAAGTCAGTTAAGAACACATTCTTATTTTCAATGACGGCCTAGGAACAGTGGGTTAACTTCCTTGTTCAGGGACAGAACGACAGATTTTTACCTTGTCAGCTCGGGGATTCGTTTTTGCAACCTTCCGGGTTACTAGTCCAACGCTCTAACCACCTGCCTTACATTGCACTCCACGAGGAGCCTGCGTGGCAGGCTGACTACCTGTTACGCGAGGGCAGCAAGAAGCCAAGGTAAGTTGCTAGCTAGCATTAAACTTATCTTATAAAAAACAATCAATCTTAACAGAATCACTAGTTAACTACACATGATTGATGATATTACTAGTTTATCTAGCGTGTCCTGCGTTGCATATAATCGATGCGGTGCCTGTTAATTTCTCATTGAATCACAGCCTACTTCTCCAAACGGGTGATGATTTAACAAGCGCATTTGCGAAAATGCACCAATGTACCTAACCATAAACATCAATGCCTTTCTTTAAAAGCAATACACAAGTATATATTTTTAAACCTGCATATTTAGTTAATATTGCCTGCTAACATGAATTTCTTATAATTAGGGAAATTGTGTCACTTCTCTTGCGTTCCGTGCAAGCAGTCAGGGTATATGCAGCAGTTTGGGCCGCCTGGCTCGTTGCGAACTGTGTGAAGTCCATTTATTCCTAACAAAGACCGTAATTAATTTGCCAGAATTGTACATAATTATGACAGAACATTGAAGGTTGTACAATGTAACAGCAATATTTAGACTTAGGGATGCCACCCGTTAGATAAAATACGGTAAGGTTCCGTATTTCACTGAAAGAATAAACGTTTTGTTTTCGAAATGATAGTTTCCGGATTCGACCATATTAATGACCAAAGGCTCGTATTTCTGTGTGTTATTATGTTATAATTAAGTTTATGATTTGATATTTGATAGAGCAGTCTGACTGAGTGGTGGTAGGCAGCAGCAGGCTCGTAAGCATTCATTCAAACAGCACTTTCGTGTGTTTGCCAGCAGCTCTTCCCTGTGCTTCAAGCATTGAGCTGTTTATGACTTCAAGCCTATCAACTCCCGAGATTAGGCTGGTGTAACCGATGTGAAATGGCTAGCTAGTTAGCGGGGTGCGCGCTAATAGCGTTTCAATCGGTGACGTCACTCGCTCTGAGACTTGGAGTGTTGTTCCCCTTGCTCTGCAAGGGCCGCGGCTTTTGTGGAGCGATGGGTAATGATGCTTCGAGGGTGGCTGTTGTCGATGTGTTCCTGGTTCGAGCCCAGGTAGGGGCGAGGAGAGGGACGGAAGCTATACTGTTACACTGGCAATACTAAAGTGCCTATAAGTACATCCAATAGTCAAAGGTATAAGAAATACAAATGGTAGAGAGAGAAATAGTCCTATAATAACTACAACCTAAAACTTCTTACCTGGGAATATTGAAATATGTTCTCATGTTCTGAGCAAGGAACTTAAACGTTAGCTTTTTTACATGGCACATATTGCACTTTTACTTTCTTCTCCAACACTTTGTTTTTGCATTATTTAAACCAAATTGAACATGTTTCATTATTTATTTGAGGCTAAATTGATTTTATTGATGTATTATATTAAGTTTAAATAAGTGTTAATTCAGTATTGTTGTAATTGTCATTATTACAAATAAATATAAAAAAATCGGCTGATTTAATTCGTTTTGGCTTTTTTTGGTCCTCCAATAATCGGTATCGGCGTTGAAAAATCATAATCGGTCGACCTCTAACCTGTACGGTCTCTGCCTGCTAGATGGTAGCGGGGTGAACAGGCCGTGGCTCGTGTGGCTGAGGTCCTTGATGATCTTCTTAGCCTTCCTTTTGACTTTCGGTTGCCGGATATGTCCTGGAGGGCAGGCAGTGGGCCCCCGGTGATACGTTGGGCCGCACCACCCTCTGGAGAGCCCTGAGATTGTGGACGGTGCAGTTGTTTTATCAGGCGGTGAAACAGCCCGGCAGGATGCACTTAGTGGTGCGTCTGTCTTTATTTGAGTAGGTAGTGGATGGAAATGATTCAAACACAGGCTAGATATTTTCCAATACCGACATCAGCCTGTAGCAGACACATGGAGACAGTTCTTGTCTCCATAGGCTCTGTAGAAAATGGGAACAATGCTCCTGATAACATCAAATATTTCACAAACTCAGACACATGAATAGGCTTCATATGTTAAAGGTTTGATTTGGAATCTGACTGGGCTAGCACATGCTTACCCTTCATGGTTAGATTGGAGTCATGTGAGACTGGATAACCGGCGGGCGACCATGTCCTTTTGGAGGCGAGCTGTACACCTAATAATAACGACGACGATGATGCTGCTGCTGCTGATGAGTAACATGACCTCTGGCCAATGGGCAGCTGAGATGACTGGAGGGGAGATTCATAGAGCTATATATAAACTCACATTACACACAGGGCCGGGTCTGGTTATTTATTAAAGCATAGTCACTCACACCATAGTTACACAGCCAAATGTGTGTGTGTGTTTCATTGTCTGTGTAGACAGTATGTGTGTGTTTTATAAATGCACTACATGACCAGTATGTGGACACCTACTTGTTAAACATCTCATTCCAAAATCATGGGGATTAATATGGAGTTGGTCCCCCCTTTGCTGCTATAACAGCCTCCACTCTTCTGGGAAGGCTTTCCACTAGATGTTGGAACACTGCTGGAGACTTGCTTCCATTCAGCCACAGGAGCATTAGTGAGGTCGGGCATTGATGTTGGCCGATTAGGCCTGGCTCGCAGTTGGCGTTCCAATTCATTGCAACGGTGTTCGATGGATTTGAGGTCAGGGCTCTGTGCAGGCCAGTCAAGTTCTTCCACACCGATCTCAACAAACCCTTTCTGTATGGACCTCAC
The DNA here is from genome assembly GCF_016432855.1 of Salvelinus namaycush. NCBI lineage: Eukaryota > Metazoa > Chordata > Actinopteri > Salmoniformes > Salmonidae > Salvelinus > Salvelinus namaycush. The sequence continues at coordinate 8,590,799 of NC_052314.1, read as the reverse complement.
TTTGTGCACAAGGACATTGTCAAGCTGAAACAGAAAGGGCCTTCCCCAAACTGTTGCTCCAAATTTGGAAGCACAGAATTGTCTAGAATGTCATTTTATGCTGTAGCATTAAAATGTCCCTTCACTGGAACTAAGGGGCCTAGCCCATGAAAAACAGCCCCAGACCATTATTCGCAGCTGACCCATTGTTGCTCCTAGACGTTTCCACTTCACAATAACAGCACTTACAGTTGACTGGGGCAGCTGTAGCAGGGCAGAAATCTGACGCACTGACTTGTTGGGAAGGTGGCATCCTATGACAGTGCCACTTTGAAAGTCAATGAGCTCTTCAGTAAGGCCATTCTACTTCCATTCTACTGTCTATGGAGATTGCATGGCTTTGTGCTTGATTTTATACATCTGTCAGCAGTGGGTGTGGCTGAAATAGTCCAATCCACTAATTTGAAGGGGTGTCCACATACTTTTGTATATCTATTGTTTGAGTAGACCTACTGTATACCTGTTTGTGTGTTTCTGTTTTATGTATATACTACCTCTTTTTACATTTGACTCATGGTGTGTATTCATAGAAAGTTATCTAAATGTCCTGGTACACTTTCATAGCTGCCGTCAATGCTCATTCGCAGCTATGTCCTCATCTCAACCCTTGTGCTTTATCTGTACCATCTCACACACACACACGCACGCTAGCGCACGCACACACACCGCAGCAGTGTAAGTGAGTTTTCTCTGCTAAAGCTGAAGATATTCACAGCAAATTGGCCAGTATTACCTAGTGTTGATTTTCCAGTGTAACATTTATAGTGTGGATTCTGGTGTTAAATGAACACTGTAAGTGTTAAATTAACAGACAGTGGTGTAAAAGAAGCCCAGTGTAGTAGGGCTGTGCGATATATCAAATTCAAATTAATTTGATATAATGTTTTTACGCGATATTCCAAATGCTTGTATCGCAAGAATCAAGGTGGTGTTGTTTTTGTTTTATGAGCGTTTGTCTGCTTGTTGTCATGTTGTATTTTTGGTCTCGTCTCCTTCGCTCCTCTGTGCCGTGTGCACCTTCCCATTTACACCAGAGATCTGTATATAATGACGAGATGCACGTCTCCGCCCTAACAATGGGAGTTGTTGTCCTAAAGATGGGAAGGCAGGCGACAAGCTCACAGTAGGTCCAAAATAAACTCATAGAAACACATTACCTTATTTTTGTACTGATGTCAGGGGGAGTGAAACCTCTCGCTTCGCCTCTTCCTCTGTGGTTTAAACGTTCACCAAGCCCTTCCCCTGCCTCTCACGCCAACAGTTGAGAGATCACATCTTTCTCCCTGGCAAGCGCTTTCAACTCGCTATTTGCATTTGAGGTTTGGTCTAACAGAATGGGTGATATGGGGTGGCAGGGTAGCCTGGTGGTTAGAGCGTTGGACTAGTAACCGAAAGGTTGCAAGTTCGAATCCCCGAGCTGACAAGGTACAATCTGTTGCTGTGCCCTTGAACAGGCAGTTCCTGTTCAAGGGAACAGGACTGAACTGTTCACTGTTCCTAGGCCGTCATTGAATGTAAGAATTTTGTTCTTAACTGACTTGCCTAGTTAAATAAAGGTTAAATAAATATGGACACTGAAACACATTGAGACGTTATTTTACTGTAATAGAGGACAAGTTAACATTTCTGTTTCAACGTTTTATGTCTCAACTACTCAAATTGTGCGCAGAGAAGACACTACTAAAACGAGAGTATCAATGAACATTGATTCTGGAAAATGAATGCTCAGTTGGTCGTGTGCAGCATTGGTGTACAAGAATGTTATACTAGCCGTCTAGTCTGTGTTTTATAAGTGTTCATTAAGCATAAAACACAATTATATAAGGAATTGGCAACTAATTTTCATTCTGAGAAATAAGGTAGGCCACTTGATTTCAACATCTGAACTAAGTGGACAGGCTAACAGGCTGACTACAACGAGCATTGCAAAATAATTTTAGAAATCTATATTATTCAATTATTGCACCCACACTGCTCGCGCGCGCCAACGAGCGTCTGCGTTGCCAAGGGCTAAAATAGAAGTCAGTTCTATTTGTGACGCAGATCGCGCTGCAAGTCCTGCCTCTCCCATCTCCTCATTGGTTTATAGAAGCAGGTACCCATTGCCATCTCCTCATTGGTTATACAAGGTCGGTGGCGGTAATGCACCTAATTTATGAAAGTTGCCAATCGAAATATAAAGTCAAGAGAAAAAAAAGCCTAGAATTAGGAGAGATGATTATAAACAATTCGGTTGACCGTTTCATGTGTGAATTAATGGTCGGAGTAGAGGACCTTGTGCATTTCAGGTAAAATAACAACTCAATGTTTATATCCCAGGACAAATTAGCTTGTAACAGCAAGCTAGCTAAATAGGACAAATTAGCTAACAAGTGCAAGCTAGCTAGCTAAATTGCCATACATGTTTAATACTTTTCGACCTGTCCCCAAATTAATGTAATTGGTTCAGAGTTTGTTTTGATATTTTAACCTGCGTGTCGTGATCGCGTTTGGTGTGGGGGGACAAAATAAATGTATACACGATGGCACACGCGCGCAGCCGGTTTGGGTTCCGTGTAACGTGCTGTTCAAACAGTTGGAGACAGACAAAAGGATGCTTTCATAACAATTCAACTGTTCAACCTTGTTAGCTAGCAAATAGATCCAAGTTGGCTAAACTTGAAATACAAAGATTAGCTGGCTAATCTCTAGCCATAACCTGAAAGGTCGCTCAGCAAGGAAGATGCCACTGCTCCAAAACCGCCATAAAAAAGCAAGACTACGGTTTGCAACTGCACATGGGGACAACGATCGTACTTTTTGGAGAAATGCCCTCTTGTCTGATGAAACAAAAATAGAACTGTTTGGCCATAATGACCATCGTTATGTTTGGAGGAAAAAGGGGGAGGCTTGCAAGCCGAAGAACACCATCCCAACCGTGAAGCACGAGGGTGGCAGCATCATGTTGTGGGGGTGCTTTGCTGCAGGAGGGACTGATGCACCTCACAAAATAGATGGCATCATGAGGCAGGAAAATTGCGTGGATATATTGAAGCAACATCTCAAGACATCAGTCAGGGTGTTAAAGCTTGGTTGCAAATGGGTATTCCAAATGGACAATGACCCCAAGCATACTTCCAAAGTTGTGGCAAAATGGCTTAAGGACAACAAAATCAAGGTATTGGAGTGGCCCTGACCTCAATCCTATAGAAAATTTGTGGGCAGAACTGAAAAAGCGTGTGCGAGCAAGGAGGCCTACAAACCTGACTCAGTTACACCAGCTCTGTCAGGAGGAATGGGCCAGAATTCACCCATCTTATTGTGGGAAGCTTGTGGAAGGCTACCTGAAACATTTGACCTAAGTTAAACAATTTAAAGGCAATGCTACCAAATACTAATTGAGTGTATGTAAACTTCTGACCCATTGGGAATGTAATGAAAGAAATATAAGCTGAATTAAATGATTCTCTCTACTATTATTCTGACATTTTACATTCTTAAAATGAAGTGGTGATCCTAGCTGACCTAAGACAGGGAATTAAATGTATTTGGCTGGGGTATATGTAAACTTCCGACTTCAACTGTATGTCCTGATCAGGAGACATAATTTGTCGCTGCATTCTCCTGGCTGAATGGAACAGGGACTAACAGAACATTGCTTTGCCCCCGAGTCAACGGTCTTCCTACCTCTCTCTCTCTCTCTGTCTCCTCCATAATGTTCTTTCACTCCCTTTCTCTTTACTAGGCTTGTTCTAATATGCTTTCTGACTCCTACTCACCAGGTCCTTCTCCATGAGGGTGTGTGGTGTCTTAAGTCAGTTACGAGGATATTAGAATTGATCCGAGGTTCTAGAACACACAGCTTACTGTAACACCTGTCTGGAAAGGAGCATTTACAACCTTCAACACACACACACACACACAGATCTTTGCGTGCGTAGGAGTGGATGGATAGCTACTGTTGACTTGATCTTCATAGACCGTTAGTGCTGTAAGTAGAATGCTCTCTATGTGAACAAGGCAGCTCCCTCTTGCCCTGCACTTCAACATTGTTTGTCTTCGAAAATGCTAACCTTATCTGCAAAATGATAGAACATTTGTATACTGTAGTCAGTGAGTGACTGTTATTACATCGAGATGACTTTATTTAGGAGTTCCAAAGCAGCGAAGTCCAGTTGACAGTATGCTTGGGTGGTATATTGAATACCGGGAAGCCCTGCCTGGTCTCTATGGTTTGCTCTCTTTCTTACTCCCTCTTTTGCTCGCTCTTTTTCTTGCTCTCTTTCTTGCTCTCTTTCTTGCGCTCTGTTCCTCGCTCTCTTTCGTGCTCTCTTTTCTCGCTCGCGCTCTTTCTCGCTCGCTCTCTTTCTCGCTCGCTCTCTTTCTCGCTCGCTCTCTTTCTCACTCGCTCTCTTTCTTGCTCTCTTTCTCGCTCGCTCTCTTTCTTACTCTCTTTCTCGCTCTCTTTCTCACTCTCTTTCTCGCTCGCTCTCTTTCTTGCTCTCTTTTTTGCTCTCTCTGTTCCGCTCTCTTTCTCGCTCTCTTTCTTGCTCTCTTTCTCGCTCTTCTCGCTCCTCTCGCTCTCTTTCTCGCTCGCTCTCTTTCTCGCTCGCTCTCTTTCTTGCTCTAACTCTTTTGCTCTTTCTCTTTCTTGCTCGCTCTCTTTCTTGCTCGCTCTCTTTCTTGCTCGCTCTCTTTCTTTCTCGCTCGCTCTCTCTTTCTTGCTCTCTTTCTTGCTCTCTTTTTTGCTCTCTCTGTTCCTCGCTCTCTTTCTTGCTCTTTCTCGCTCGCTCTCTTTCTCGCTCACTCTCTTTCTCGCTCGCTCTCTTTCTTGCTCTCTAACTCTTTTGCTCTTTCTCTTTCTTGCTCGCTCTCTTTCTTGCTCGCTCTCTTTCTTGCTCGCTCTCTTTCTTGCTCTCTTTCTTGCTCTCTTTGCTCTCTCGCTCGATCTCTCTTTTTTCTTACTTTCTTGCTCGCTCTCTTTCTTTGCTCGCTCTCTTTCTCGCTCTCTTTCTCGCTCTCTTTCTTGCTCGCTCTCTTTCTCGCTCTCTTTCTTGCTCGCTCGCTCTCTTTCTTGCTCGCTCTCTTGCTCGCTCGCTCTCTTTCTTTCTCGCTCTCTTTCTTGCTCTCTTTCTTGCTCTCTCACACTTTCTCTTTCTTGCTCTCTTTCTCGCTCTCTTGCTCTTGCTCTCTCACTCTTTCTCGCTTTCTCTCTGTTTCTTGCTCTGTTACTTGCTCTGTTTCTTGCTATATGCTAGGTAGTGGAGCTGGGGTTAGCCAGGGGTAACTATATGCTAGCTAGCGGAGCTGGGGTTATCAGAAGAAAGGAGAGAGGGGAGGAGAGAGCGGGAGGGGAGGGGAAAGTTCTCATTTGGGATGACTGGGAATAGGCACGAATTCCCTTCTTTGCCAGCTCTCCTCCTCACGTAATGTACAGCCACTTCATTAAGTAGCATTTCAGTCTAGTGGCTTTGCCTTGGTTTTGCTGCAGACAACGACTGAGGCATCACTTAAGGGCATCTGACAGCAGCGAAGGCACGCAAAGAACAGCAGTGTCTGCGTGGCACAGCACACCACAGGCTGTTGGGCAACCGTTCCTTCAGGTGTCATGGAAGGGGTCGTCACAGTTAAGCTAGCTACAGCTAGCTCTTCTCCACTAGCATAGTTGTCATTTTGCACGGAAGTGAGTTGAAACAGGAGAATAGAGGGTTGAACCCTGTGACCCCAGGCCTAGATACCGTGTCTAAGTAAGGCTATTAGAAGCAAATGGAAAGTGATAGAAAGGTTCTTTTGAGCCCTTCTCTGAGGTAAATGGCCTAGGGTACACACGCACGTGCACGCGCGCACACGCACACACACACACACACGTACACACGCACACACACACACACACGTACACACACACACACACACGTACACACACACACGTACACACACACACGTACACACACACACGTACACACACACACGTACACACACGCGTACACACACGCGTACACACACGTACACACACGTACACACACGTACACACACGTACACACACACGTACACACACGTACACACACGTACACACACACACGTACACACACACACGTACACACACACACGTACACACACACACGTACACACACACACGTACACACACGTACACACACGTACACACACACACCTGGTTAGACAGCACTGCACTTTCTGTGGTCTCTTGAGATAATCTTTCTCTCTTCTTCCCTCCATCTCTCCCTCTCAGGCAGGATGAGGCGCAGAAATGAAAGTCATACCAGAATGACTGCACTTTGGCTTTTACCGAGTGTGTGTGTGTGTCTGTGTGTTTTGTCTGTCTGTCTGTGTGTTTTGTCTGTCTGTCTCTGTCTGTCTCTGTCTGTCTCTGTCTGTCTCTGTCTGTCTGTCTCTGTCTGTCTGTCTCTGTCTGTCTGTCTGTCTGGATCAAGGTGAAACCACCCCACCAATCCTAAAACAACCCTGGCGGCCCAGCATATCCCTCGGACAACCCATAATATAAAAACAGAAAATATACAAGAATTGTTTATTGTGTGTGTTGTTTCTGTGTTGTCCCTTTCTGTTTAGAATACGTTTTAGGAATGACCGTGCTTTGACTATGTTGACCGTTTCGTAACGCTGGGGGGGTCCTCCCGAACTCCAATGATGCATGGTGATGGGTCATAACAGGTCCTATATCAAACCTTATTAATGGGTGGTGAAGGGTCACATTGAAAGGCTAGTTATGGCACACATCAACTCCATCATCCCAGACACCCTAGACCCACTCCAATTTGCATACTGCCCCAACAGATCCACAGAAGACGCAATCTCAATTGCACTCCACACTGCCCTCACCCACCTAGATAAGAGGAACACCTATGTGTTTTTGTGATTTTATTTTTTTTAAACCTTTATTTAACTAGGCAAGTCAGTTAAGAACACATTCTTATATTCAATGACGGCCTAGGAATGGTGGGTTAACTGCCTTGTTTAGGGGCAGAACTGTGTCTGTGTGTGTGTGACTGTGTCTGTCGCTGTGTGACTGTGTCTGTCTCTGTGTGTGTGTCTGTCTCTGTGTGTGTGACTGTGTGACTGTGTCTGTCTCTGTGTGTGTGTTACTGTGTGTGTGTGTCTATCTCTGTATGTGTGTTACTGTGTGTGTGTGTGTGTGTGTGTGTGTGTGTGTGTGTGTGTGTGTGTGTGTGTGTGTGTGTGTGTGTGTGTGTGTGTGTGACTGTGTGTGACTGTGTGTGACTGTGTGTCTGTCTGTGTGTCTGTCTGTGTGTGTCTCTGTGTGTGTGTCTGTCTCTGTCTCTGTGTGTGTGTCTGTGTGTGACTGTGTCTGTCTCTGTGTGTGTCACTGTGTGTGTCTCTGTGTGTGTGTCTATCTCTCTCTCTCTGTGTGTGTGTGTGTGTGTGTGTGTGTGTGTGTGTGTGTGTGTGTGTGTGTGTGTGTGTGTGTGTGTGTGTGTGTGTGTGTGTGTGAGACTGTCTGTCTCTCTGTGTGTGTGTGTGAGACTGTCTGTCTCTCTGTGTGTGTGTGTGAGACTGTGTGTCTCTGTGTGTGTGACTGTGTCTGTCTCTGTGTGTGTGTCTGTCTGTGTGTGTGTGACTGTGTCTGTCTCTGTGTGTGTGTTACTGTGTGTGTGTGTCTATCTCTGTATGTGTGTTACTGTGTGTGTGTGTGTGTGTGTGTGTGTGTGTGTGTCTGTGTGTGACTGTGTCTGTCTCTGTGTGTGTGTGACTGTGTGTGTCACTGTGTGTGTCTCTGTGTGTGTGTCTGTCTCTGTCTCTGTGTGTGTGACTGTCTATCTCTCTCTCTGTGTGTGTGTGTGTGTGTGTGTGTGTGTGTGTGTGTGTGTGTGTGTGTGTGTGTGTGTGTGTGTGTGTGTGTGTGTGTGTGTGTGTGTGTGTGTGTGTGTGTGAGACTGTCTGTCTCTCTGTGTGTGTGTGTGAGACTGTGTGTCTCTGTGTGTGTGACTGTGTCTGTCTCTGTGTGTGACAGCTATTCTTGTCCTGTCAGGTTTGCTGTAGGGCTTCTGTGCAGTGGTGACTGTGTGTGTGTGGCCGGGTGACCTATATTTTGTTCTGTCACACTTCCTGTAGAGAGGAGGGGATTGACAGGCAGGGGGAGAGTAGATAGTCATGGTGTCAGTGCTAAAGTCAGGGTTTGTCCTTGGTGGTTGAGGCCTGCGGATTTAGGCTGGTTTAAACCGTAATAACCCAGGGTTTGTCCTTGGTGGTTGAGGCCTGTGGATTTAGGCTGGTTTAAACTGTAATAACCCAGGGTTTGTCCTTGGTGGTTGAGGCCTGTGGATTTAGGCTGGTTTAAACTGTAATAACCCAGGGTTTGTCCTTGGTGGTTGAGGCCTGCGGATTTAGGCTGGTTTAAACTGTAATAACCCAGGGTTTGTCCTTGGTGGTTGAGGCCTGCGGATTTAGGCTGGTTTAAACTGTAATAACGCAGGGTTTGTCCTTGGTGGTTGAGGCCTGCGGATTTAGGCTGGTTTAAACTGTAATAACCCAGGGTTTGTCCTTGGTGGTTGAGGCCTGCGGATTTAGGCTGGTTTAAACTTTAAACGGATGAAAGAACTGTGTGTTGCATCAGACAGGAAGACTCTTCTAAAGCACTGGTTTCTCTGGTTGATGTGTGTGTGTGTGCGTCCAGCCAGCCAGCCCCACGCCATGGGCTCTCCCTCTCTTAATGGGATTACAGGGCCTCTGTCCAGTGCATGCTGAGAGAGAGGAGACGAGTGGACAGAACATGACAAAAGAGTGGTGGAGACTGGAAAGGGGAGGAAAAGGGAGGCGAGACAGACAATTGAAAGTCAGTGGTGGAGATGGGCGAGCGGTAGGTAGAGGTCAGGAAAGAACAGGAAGGAAGGAGAGTGATGTTTAGAGCAGTGGTCACCAACTGTTTCTGAGTCGAAATGCAAGCCGACATCTACCGCTCAGATTTATTTATAAACATGACTTAAAAATTGTAAGCATGTGCAACATTAACCAATTAAAAAACAGTATTGTCGCAATGAGGTTTATGCAGTAGGCTAAAGGCTTAATACATTATCACTGCATATTGGCTGTGCTTGAATTTACCTGTCAATGTTGTTCTTCTCAGACCATTTAGAAATGATTTTTTATAAATTATATCACACTGGGAATAGATACTTTGTTGTATTGTGAGGCACAGCTGAGTGAGCATAATCACTAGCTTTCTGGATGGCCTGCATCTGATGGTCAGTCTGAGGGGAGGGAGGGACACTGATGGCCTGCATCTGATGGTCAGTCTGAGGGGAGGGAGGGACACTGATGGCCTGCATCTGATGGTCAGTCTGAGGGGAGGGAGGGACACTGATGGCCTGCATCTGATGGTTAGTCTGAGGGAGGGACACTGATGGCCTGCATCTGATGGTCAGTCTGAGGGAGGGACACTGATGGCCTGCATCTGATGGTCAGTCTGAGGGGAGGGAGGGACACTGATGGCCTGCATCTGATGGTCAGTCTGAGGGGAGGGAGGGACACTGATGGCCTGCATCTGATGGTCAGTCTGAGGGGAGGGAGGGACACTGATGGCCTGCATCTGATGGTCAGTCTGAGGGGAGGGAGGGACACTGATGGCCTGCATCTGATGGTCAGTCTGAGGGGAGGGAGGGACACTGATGGCCTGCATCTGATGGTCAGTCTGAGGGGAGGTAGGGACACTGATGGCCTGCATCTGATGGTCAGTCTGAGGGGAGGGAGGGACACTGATGGCCTGCATCTGATGGTCAGTCTGAGGGGAGGGAGCGACACTGATGGCCTGCATCTGATGGTCAGTCTGAGGGGAGGGAGCAGCAGTAAGGCTGCCTGTCACCTGACTCACCATCCTTCCTCTCTCCCTCCATCCTCTGAGAAAAGAGGACACAGTCTTCCAGCTGATGGTGAATCTCAAGTCGCAGTACATTATTTCTGCCTCATGCACCAATGGATATTGTTACTCCTATGACCAAAGAAAGTGAAATATTCCTCAATTATTAAAAAATACACAAATCAAATTTTATTGGTCACATATACGTGATTAGCAGATGTTATTGCGGGTGTAGCGAAATCCTGTGCTTCTAGCTCCAACAGTGCAGTAATATCTAACAAGTAATATCTAACAGTTTCACAACATATACACAATACATACGAATCTAAGTAGGAATGAATTAAGACTATATATACATATGGACGAGCAATGTCAGGGCGGAACGGACTAAGATACCGTAGAATAGTATAGAATACAGTATATACATATGAGATGAGTAATGCCAGATATGTAAACATTATTAAAGTGGCCAGTGATTCCTAGTCTATGCCTATAGGCAGCAGCCTCTAATGTGCTAGTGATGGCTGTTTAACAGTCTGATGGGCCTTGAGATGGAAGCTGTTTTTCAGTCTCTCGGTCCCAGCTTTGATGCACCTGTACTGACCTCACCTTCTGGATGATAGCGGGGTGAACAGGCAGTGGCTTGGGTGGTTGATGTCCTTGATGATCTTTTTGGCCTTCCTGTGACATCGGGTGCTGTAGTTGTCCTGGAGGTCCAAGCAGCTAATAATAACAATGCAGGCTTATGGAAACACTTTGCTGTACTCATTCATTACAGCTGCTGTGCTGGTTGTAGCATGAGTGGAAGTAGGGAGAACACTAATTTCATGGCTTATGAAAGGGTTTGAACAAAGTGTTGACAGTGCTGAATAACAGCTGAAACATAAACTTACTTGTATAGGCGGAGTTCTACCTTCAGACACATTAAATGATTCAAAATGACAACACTTTTCCTTCCCAGCGCCAGAGATACTGAATCAAGTGCACCCACCACCAACATCGCAAAACAAATAAAAACTATGCAACAAAAGGAACGCAAGGCTTTTTCCTCTGGGTTTTTACAGAAATGTAGGGTGATGGACTAGGAATGCCTTGGAGATGCCTTGGTGACCACTGGTTTAGAAGATAGGAGTGAAGGAGGAGCTTTAGCCCTCCAGTCCACCTGTATACAGTAGCTGCAGTGGACTTCCTGTATAGCTGCTGTGGACAGGAAACTGACTGTGATGTCATCATGGGTGTGTGACCGGCCCATCCTGGCCGGGTAACTGTATGGCTTCCTTTTGTGGCTGAAAGCTGTTCTCAGATTATTGAATATTGTGCTTTTGCCGTAAGATTTTTGAAATTTGACAAAACGATTGCATTAAGAACAAGTGTATCTTTAATTCTATGTAAAACATGTATCTTTCATCAAAGTTTATGATGAGTATTTATGTTATTTGACGTGGCTCTCTGCAATTTCTCTGGATATTTTGGAGGCATTTCTGAACATGGCGCCAATGTAAACTGAGGTTTTTGGATATAAATATGAACTTAATCGAACAAAACATATATGTATTGTGTAACATGAAGTCCTATGAGTGTCATCTGATGAAGATCATCAAAGGTTAGTGATACATTTTTAGTGAATGATTTTTTCCAAATACAATGCTTTAGTTTTAGAAATATTTAGGAATAACTTATTCCTTGCCACCCATTCTGAAACTCTTTAAGTGTTGCAGTCATTTCAGTCGCTGTAGTAAATGTTGTGTATAGTGTTGAGTCATCCGCATACATAGACACACTGGCTTTACTCAAAGCCAGTGGCATGTCGTTAGTAAAGATTGAAAAAAGTAAGGTTGCCCTAGGGATTTCCTGATTCTACCTGGATTATGTTGGAGAGGCTTCCATTAAAGAACACCCTCTGTGTTCTGTTAGACAGGTAACTCTTTATCCACAATATAGCTGTGTTTTTCCAGCAGCATACTATGATCAATAATGTTAAAAGCTGCACTGAAGTCTAACAAAACAGCCCCCACATATTTGTATAATCAATTTCTCTCAGCCAATCATCAGTCATTTGTGTAAGTGCTGTGCTTGTTGAATGTCCTTCCCTATAAGCATTCTGAAAGTCTGTTGTCAATTTGTTTACAGTAAAATAGCATTGTATCTGGACAAACACCTATTTTTCAAAAAAATATACTAAGGATGGTAACAGGCTGATTGGTCAGCTATTTGAGCCAGTAAAGGGGGCTTTACTATTCTTGGGTAGCGGAATGACTTTAGCTTCCCTCCAGGCCTGAGTTCACACACTTTCTAGTAGGCTTAAATTGAAGATATGGCAAATAGGAGTGGCAATATCGTCCGCTATTATCCTCAGTAATTTTCCATCCAAGTTGTCAGACCCCGGTGGCTTGTCATTGTTAATAGACAACAATTTTTCTCACCTCTTTCACACTCACTTTACGGAATTCAAAATTCCAGTGCTTGTCTTTCAGAATTTGGTCAGATATACTTGGAAACTAGTGTCAGCGTTTGTTGCTGGCATGTCATGCTTAAGTTTGCTAATCTTGCCAATGAAAAAATGATTCAAGTAGTTGGCAATATCAGTGGGTTTTGTGATTAATGAGCCATCTGATTCAATGAATGATGGAGCGGAGTTTGCCTTTTTGCCCAAAATTTCATTGAAGGTGCTCCAAAGGTTTTTACTATCCATTCTTTATGTCGTTTATCTTTGTTACATTGTGTAGTTTCTTATTCTTTTTATTCAGTTTAGTCACATGATTTCTCAATTTTCAGTACGTTTGTCAACCGGTTGTGCAGCCATACTTCTTTGCCATTCCCTTTGCCTCATCCCTCTCAACCATACCATTTTTTAATTCCTCATCAATCCATGGGGATTTAGCAGATTTTACAGTCATTTTCTTAATGGATGCATGCTTATTAGTCACTGGGATAATCAATTTCATAAATGTGTCAAGTGCAGCGTCTGGTTTGCTCTTCATTACACACCACAGACCAACAAATATTATTTACATCAATAACATAGCAATCACTACAAAACTTATTGTATGACCTCTTATACAGTATATTAGCCAGCCTTTGGAACTTAGTTTTTCTTAGATATGGTTACTATATTGTGATCACTACATCCGATGGATTTGGATACTGCTTTAAAGCACATTTCTGCAGCATTAGTAAAGATGTGATCAATACATGTTGACAATTCCACTCCTGTGCTGTTTGTAACTGCTTTGGTAGGTTGACTGATAACCTGAACCAGATTGCAGGCACTAAATCAAATCAAAGTTACAGATTGAAGCTTTCTCTTGAGTGGGCAGCCTGATGAAAGCCAGTCAATATTTTAATCACCCAGAAAATATACCTCTCTGTTCATATCACATACATTATCAAGCATTTCACACATGTTGTCCAGATACTGACTGTTAGCACTTGGTGGTCTATAGCAGCTTCCCACCAGAATGGGCTTTTTGTGAGGTAGATGTAGCCGTATTGCTTCAACAGTATTTAACATGAGATCCTCTCTAATCTTTACAGGAATGTGGTTCTGAATATAAACAGCCACACCTTCATCTTTGGCATTTCTGTCTTTTCGGTAGATGTCATAACCATGTATTGCTACCACTGTATCATTAAGGGTATTATCTAAGTGAGTTTCAGAGATTGTCAGAATATGAATGTCATCTGTTACTAGCAAATTATGGATTTCATGAACCTTGTTTCTTAAACTATATATGTTAACGTGGGCTATTTTTAGCACTTTTCTGGGATTAGTGATTGTTTTTATTGCTTTACTGGGAAGCTTAGCAGTGGTAGACATGCTCATGTTGTTAGTGCAGGGTGAGCTGCACACAGTGAACTTCCTACTCTGATACACTACCTCAGTGCTAACAGTATCACTCTGGTTTATAGGCACATGCTTGCTGCCTACAATAGCTCTGGGATCAGCAGAGGCATTCATGGCAGTAAGAGGGACATAAATTAGGTTATCCCCCCACACACACACAGACCCCACTGTCATATGATAAAGAAAAATTCTCTATCAGTCAATATGAGACGAGAGGAGAAAAGAGGCGGGGGAGAAGAGAGTAGATGCCATTCTGTGTTCCAGGCTGTTGTCATGTCAACCCTGTAGAACCGTGTAGGTATGCCAGGGCATCCTTGTACGCCTCGTCAGTGTGACAGAAATGATGAGCGAGAGCAGGAAGATTAAACAGAAGAGTGAAGTTCTGATTACTCACAGGATATCACTGTCCATGGATACGTCCCTATTCCCCCATAGAGACCTGGTCAAAAGTAGTGCACTATGTAGGGAATAAGGTGCCATTTTGGGACACAGTCCATATGGTTCAATCATATGTCCCACAACACCCACTGGTTCTTGTAATGCACCAGCAGCATGTCTCATGGCCCTTACATCTCGTTTCCTGCTGTCATCCTCACGCACACACACACACACACACACACACACACACACACACACACACACAAAGTACTCAGTTCTCATACTTGAGGTCAGGGGAGGCAGGGATAGGGCATATGTGCTGTCCATCCCTTCTAAGTGGGAGTGTAGTGTGATGTGGGCTCTTCTGAGGAGAGAGCTCTTTTAAAGCTGCAATATGTACCTTTTTGGGCGACCCGCCCAAATTCACATAGAAATAACATATCAATAACTCACATTCTCATTGAAAACAAGTCTAAGAAGCGGTATATCTGTTTGCTGTCCGCTATTTCCCTGACCCTAACCCTTTTACTTTTAGTTTTGTACAACAGCTTCAAACAGATAAAAATACTATATTTTTGGTTGTTGGAGAGAGAAAACAATCACAGCGGTTTAGATGGTACAATAATTCTCTACACTTCTTTTGTAACATGAAGTGAAATTAGGCAAACTATTAGAATTTTATCTACTAGGAAATGGCTGAGTGATTTTTGCATAGTGCCCCTTTAAGGGCAGAGGAGAGCAGGCAGGGTCGTGTTAATTAGGGCACACAACGGAAAATGTAAATGAGCCTTTCCATCAGCAGACTCCGGTCCATGTTGAAGAGCTGCTCTTCAGCCCCCTCTGTCAGGGAAGAGTGACACACTCACATGCACAAACAATATCCTCTTGAGGAAATGTGTGTAAACACTGATAAGTCTCAGTGACTGATGTCTTACACAACATGGTCTCTCTAGGGAAACACACTGGGTTCTGTTCTCACACACAAGTACACTCATACACTCACCCTCTTACATATTTCATTTTAGCTGCTCTCTCCCTGGCCTCATTACCATGGCCTTTTAATATGACCTCTTTATCACATACACTCTGAGGTAAACGCAGTAAAAGTTGGTCTCCGTTGGGCTCTGCTGGGCTCAGATGAAGACAATAACATCAGGAATGGAAAAGTCAGAGGAAGGAGGCTCCACTTTCCCCTTCTCATCCTCTTCTTCTCTCACTTTGTATGTGTGAGCGTTTGTGTGCAAGACGATTGTGTGTGTTTTCAAGCACATGTTAAACATTTCTGTATGGTTGTGTTTACGCTGTAGCTCAAGAGGATGTCTGTATAGGATTGGTCGTTGTTTTTTACATTCCTGCTCTGTGTTGTGTGTGTGTGTGGAGGTGCTGACAACCCCACATCCGTTTCCTCTCATTGAGGAACACTGGGTCAGGGCCTTGGCCTCGTCTCTCTGTTGAGCTCTAACTGCTGGAGGTGAGCATTTCCTTCTAGACAGGCTAAGTCTAGCTACAGGCTACAAACCCCAACCACAAATATGTATTTTCAACGTCTTTTTCAATGTCTTTCCCATGTCTTTTGATCGTAGGGTGCTTCAATCTTTCCCCTAGTTTAAATTCCTGCGGGGGAACAAATGTCCCCAAAGCCCCTTACTGTAACATTGTCAGTTTATCATTTGATAGATGATTCACTTCTCTCTGGCATGACCTGACCTCAATGCTGCTTCCTGTCTGGTGCTTAGGCCTGCTGCTTCCTGTCTGGTGCTTAGGCCTGCTGCTTCCTGTCTGGTGCTTAGGCCTGCTGCTTTCTGTCTGATGCTTAGGCCTGCTGCTTCCTGTCTGATGCTTAGGCCTGCTGCTTCCTGTCTGATGATTAAGCCTGCTGCTTCCTGTCTGATGCTTAGGCCTATAGTGTACGTGACACTCTACATGTGGGACTTTGTTTCCTGAGAATGTGGTTACTTACAGGTGTAGGATCTTATTTGGACCTACATTGCTCTTTCCATTACAATCCAGGTGAAAGCTATTATCCCTTATTGATGTCACCTGTTAAATCCACTTCAATCAGTGTAGATGAAGGGGAGGAGACAATTGAGACATGTATTGTGTATGTGTGCCATTCAGATAAAATATTGAAGTGCCTTTGAACAAGGTATGGTTGTAGTTTCCAGGCGCACCGGTTTGAGTATGTCATGAACTGCAACGCTGCTGGGTTTTTCACGCTCAACCGTTTCCTGTGTGTATCAAGAATGGTCCATCACCCAAAGGACGTCCAGCCAACTTGACACAACTGTGGGAAGCATTGGAGTCAACATGGGCCAGCATCCCTGTGGAATGCTTTTAACACCTTGTAGAGTCCATGCCCTGACAAATTGAGACTGTTCTGAGGACAAAAGAGGGTGCAACTTAATATTAGAAAGGTGTTCCTAATGTTTTGTACACATCGTGAATATTGTCACAGCAAATAGTCCATAATGTTGCTTGATCGGTGGTTAGGCATCTATCTGGCCAAAAGTAGGCTACATGAAAAGTGCAATGCTGTTAATATGTGTGTTACATGCTGACCAGACCGGACACGTCACGTGCACGAGCGTTGCGAAATAAATGTAGAAATCCATGTTATTCAATTATTGCACCCACACTGCTCGCGCGCGCCAACGAGCGTCTGCATTGCCAAGGGCTAAAATAGAAGTCATTCCTATTTTTGACGCAGATCGCGCTGCAAGTCCTGCCTCTCCCATCTCCTCATTGGTTTATAGAAGCAGGTACCCACGTGCCATCTCCTCATTGGTTATACCTACGTGGGTGATTGAAAGACGAACTGTTTTGCCGGTTGTCGTGGTAATACAATGACAGTGTAGATGCCAATCACCATATAAGTTCAAAGATGAAAAAGCCTGGAAGGAGGAGAGATGACTAGAAACGATTCGGTTGACCGTTTTATGTGTGGATTAATTGTCGGAGTAGAGGACCTTGTGAATTTCAGGTAAAATAACAACTCAATGTTTATATCCCAGGACAAATTAGCTAGCAACAGCAAGCTAGCTAAATAGGACAAATTAGCTAGCAAGTGCAAGCTAACTAGCTAAATTGCCAATAATGTTTAATGCTTTTCGACCTGTCCCCAAATTAATGTCATCGGTTCAGAGTTTATTTTGATATTTTAACCTGCGTGTCGTGATCGCGTTTGGTGTAGTGGGACAAAATAAATGTATGCACGATAGCGCACGCGCGCAGCCATTTTGGGTTCCGTGTTAGTGTGGGTTTTCAGTCAATTTCTGTAAATCAGAAGAAGATGGCACCGATAGACATGGCCGCCTGGTTTCAGGCTCCTAAGCAACTTTGAACACAAGCAGTCCACTACACCCGCAATAACATCTGCAAAATATGTGTATACGACCAAGAAGATTTGATTTGAATCATGCTCAGGGAAATTCTCAGCAAAAGATCAATGGCTCCTCGTATGGCTCCTTGTCTCCTCTGCTCATCTCCTTAACTTGTATCCTTCCCTTCATCGCATGAGTTCAAGTCCAGTGCATATCAGGAATACCAGTCGGCATACTAGACAGCATATCAGCCAGTCAACACAGAGATCCTCTGTCTGTCTGTCATGTCTCTCTCTGTGCAGCCAGCCCAAACCAGACAGCTATACATTAATGGCTGCTTCTCTCTTCCCTCCCTGCCATTTCATCTCCTTTCCTCACCTCCTTCCAGTTCCTCATCTCCTTGATCACATGACATCAACTCCAGCACATACAAGCGATCATAGCAGCCCCAGTGGCAGTACGTCAGTAGCTGCACTAGCTTCTCCTTAGGAGGCGAGGAGAGAGGACGTGAGGAATCAAGGTAATGCAATTGAGATTCTCCCCTTCTCTCCCCTCGGGGAAAAAATAGATTTCAGTAGCATTTGGAACCATTGGGTGGTGCCAGAGTACAGCTCTCTCATGTCCATCAGCGGTCTAGACTAGAGAAACCCAGGGTTGTTGTTGTTTGAGCCTATAGGACAGGCAATGCAGGGCTCAGTCAAACCGTTCATTCATCCCTAGAAGGATTATTTCTCTCATAGATTGGATTGCATTCTCGCTGGGAATTAACATTAAAACCGACCCAAAGTCAGTTGTCGTTAAACTATTTGAATTTCAGGGGTGCCTGAGGGTGATACCAAGATGTACCATAACAGAGCAGAACACTCCCAAATAGTGTTACTGAAGGTATGGATGTGGGCACGCCCCCTCTAAAAGTATTCCCATTGGTCGTCCAGACGGACCAGCACCACAGTCAATAATGCAATGTGAACCCTGGTTGGAGGCATAAGTAAAATAAAGACAGACTTGCATAACTGGAGCATCCAATCCGGCCCTGTCCGAGATTCTCTCAGGAGGAGTAGATGGTAGACAGTGCATCAACCAACGTGGGTTGAGGTGCAGAGAATCCGACGAGGCCTGTATTCCTGGAAAGCCTGTGAGGGGGGAGAGAGAGGACTGTGAGGGGGGAGAGAGAGGACTGTGAGGGGGGAGAGAGAGGACTGTGAGGGGGGAGAGAGAGGACTGTGAGGGGGGAGAGAGAGGACTGTGAGGGGGGAGAGAGAGGACTGTGAGGGGGGAGAGAGAGGACTGTGAGGGGGGAGAGAGAGGACTGTGAGGGGGGAGAGAGAGGACTGTGAGGGGGGAGAGAGGACTGAGGGGGGAGAGAGAGGACTGAGGGGGGAGAGAGAGGACTGTGAGGGGGGAGAGAGAGGACTGTGAGGGGGGAGAGAGAGGACTGTGAGGGGGGAGAGAGAGGACTGTGAGGGGGGAGAGAGGACTGTGAGGGGGGAGAGAGAGGACTGTGAGGGGGGGAGAGAGAGGACTGTGAGGGGGGGAGAGAGGACTGTGAGGGGGGAGAGAGGACTGAGGGGGGAGAGAGAGGACTGTGAAGGGGGAGAGAGAGGACTGTGAGGGGGGAGAGAGAGGACTGTGAGGGGGAGAGAGAGGACTGTGAAGGGGGAGAGAGGACTGTGAGGGGGGAGAGAGAGGACTGTGAGGGGGGGAGAGAGAGGACTGTGAGGGGGGGAGAGAGAGGACTGTGAGGGGGGAGAGAGAGGACTGTGAGGGGGGAGAGAGAGGACTGTGAGGGGGGAGAGAGAGGACTGGGGCTGTTATTATGCACTGCGGTGTTGGAAGCTTTTCTGAAAACCTCTTTCTGCCTGTTAACTTCTCAGCCTCAGAAGCCAGCAGCTGTTACTGAGAGGAGAACAGAAAAAGCTGCATTTTCTTCTCTGACTTGGTAGCAAAACTACTAGAAAACAGGGGAAGGCAGAGAGGAGAGTTTTGTCTGGGTGGGAACAATGATGAGGATGATCATGAAGATGATGTCAACAGGGGAAGGGAGCACTGACTGCTTGGTCATTAGCATGAAACCATACAAGCACACTATGCTGCTCTTATGAAACTCACACCAGGACGCAATGAAAAGGATCAATGATGCAAGTTGGGGATGAATGTCAAAAGAGGAAGGCATGAAGAGAGGGATAGAGAACAGCAGAATGAATGAAGAGATGGAAAGATGAAAGATGAATGGAGGGAGGAGAACAGAGTCAAAGACGGGAGGGAAGGAGAAAGGGACCAATGGGGGAGGAATGGCAGGATGGATGGAAAAAGGGAGGGTTTTGAGTTCAGAGTTGCGCAAGAAAGGACTGGCTAAAGGTTTCTGTGGTCTGCAGTCTCCCACTCCCCCCCCCCCCCCCCCCAGTGCCAGTATTGCGTAACTCTGCAGTGTGGCTCTAGCCGAGTGAGTGATTGATTGATCAGCCGTGTGGTTCTAGCAGAGTGATTGATTGATCAGCCGTGTGGTTCTAGCAGAGTGATTGATTGATCAGCCGTGTGGCTCTAGCAGAGTGATTGATTGATCAGCTGTGTGGCTCTAGCAGAGTGATTGATTGATCAGCCGTGTGGCTCTAGCAGAGTGAGTGATCAGCTGTGTGGCTCTAGCAGAGTGAGTGATCAGCTGTGTGGCTCTAGCAGAGTGATTGATTGATCAGCCGTGTGGCTCTAGCAGAGTGATTGATTGATTGATCCGCTGTGTGGCTCTAGCAGAGTGAGTGATTGATTGATCAGCTGTGTGGCTCTAGCAGAGTGATTGATTGATCAGCTGTGTGGCTCTAGCAGAGTGATTGATTGATCAGCTGTGTGGCTCTACCAGAGTGAGTGATTGATTGGTCAGCTGTGTGGCTCTAGCAGAATGAGTGATTGATTGATCAGCTGTGTGGCTCTAGCAGAGTGAGTGATTGATTGATCAGCTGTGTGGCTCTAGCAGAGTGAGTGATTGATTGATCAGCTGTGTGGCTCTAGCAGAGTGAGTGATTGATTGATCAGCCGTGTGGCTCTAGCAGAGTGAGTGATTGATTAATCAGCCGTGTGGCTCTAGCAGAGTGATTGATCAGCCGTGTGGCTCTAGCAGAGTGAGTGATCAGCTGTGTGGCTCTAGCAGAGTGATTGATTGATCAGCTGTGTGGCTCTAGCAGAGTGATTGATTGATCAGCTGTGTGGCTCTAGCAGAGTGATTGAGTGATCAGCTATGTTGGTAATAAACCACCCTGGAGCCACTACAACCAGCACTAAGAGGTCTGGTGCAGGAGAGAGAGCACACACACACACTGTGCCTATTACACACTGCTCCACAGGAGGTGCCATTTATTACTAGCGTGTACAAACCTTAATACACACACACGTAACTGGTTTGAAATAATTTCATTATTAAAATAGTATCATGAATTTCTGTCGGATATTTGAAAAGCATGTATTAATGGTAAAGTTTTTAACTTGCTGTATGAGGGAGAGAAGCTGGTGCATTGCTGCAGCTGCGGAGGGGGCAGTGTGTGAGATGGGAGCCGGCAGACCGAGGGAGAGCAAGAGATGCAGTAGCCAAGGCAACTCGGTTAAAGCCAACACTAGCTAACTTCTAGCAGCCACAATGCTATCATCCCATTTTACAGTACCTGTCTAGACTGGAGTAGCCTAGAGCAGTGTTTTCCCACTCTGGTCATCCAGTACCTGTCTAGACTGGAGTAGCCTAGAGCAGTGTTTCCCAACCCTGGTCCTCAAGTACCCCCAACAATACAACTGTTTCATTATAGCCCTGGACAAACACACCTCATTCAGCTCATTGAGGGCTTGATGATTAGTTGGCAAGTTGGATCAGGTGTGCTTGGCCAGGGTTACAAAAAATGTGTACTGTTTGGGGTACTCAAGGACCACGGTTAGTAAACATTGGCCTAGAGAAGCTAGCTAGCTATAGCTAGCTAGGCTAATTGAGGCTACATGCTGCGTTTTCTCCCGTCTTCTCATTCAGATAAAACAGCCTACCTGTTGGCTGCTAATTGAAAGCCTACTCCTTCTCACTTCTCTAACGTCTTGCATTGCATTAGTGAACTCTCATCTTTTTATGTCATAAAAACTCCATAGAAAAGTTTGTTTTATTAAATTAATGATTTTAAACGTCATGGCACATCCTTGTAAGTAACAATGTTACATGGATATTTTAATTTAGAAGAAGCATTTTCAGTGTTAAAATAGAACTGCTGTTTCAGCACAATGAATAATCGCACAAGTATTTGAATACTATGGTCCGTTTGGATATTTGAATATTCAAATAACCGTGCACATCCGTACACCAAATGACAGGGCCTTTGAGAGATGTGGTGAGCAGCAGATAGCCAAAGACATTACATCATCAACCTCACTCTTTCTGCACCTCTTTCCAGTCACCATACATTATTCCACCCATCCGTCCGTTCCCTCCTTCTCTTCATCTCTTCCTCCCTCTTATCCTTCTCTCCATCCAGCTCAGAGAAATTCTCAGAATGAACAGGTACCTGTTCAAATCCTTCCTACCAATTTAAAATGTATGTCATGGTCTGTTGTAACCTCTCTAACTCTCCCTGCTGTTTGTTGTTTCCAATCTTCCCTGTGACCTGCCCTGTCTGGAATAGTGAGAAGTAACATCGTAACCGACGTTGTTACCGTGACAAAGACTAAAGGCGGCAGGAGTACCGTTGAGAACAGTGGTGTCTCTCTCTAGGATATTTTAAAACAAACAGAGTTCTACAAGCAGTTGTTACAACAACAATAAAATAGCTTCAAGTGTTTTGTCCAAATACTGGTGGAGTCCACTGATAGAATAATGGACGACCTGACCAGAGAGGTCCAGGACCTAAAGAACAGTTTGTAGTTCTCAGAATGAGCTTGATGAGTTTAAACAGGAGAAGGCAAGATGACAGCAATCTGTAAGTCATTGAGAGAGGACATCAGTTCTGTGTGTTTGAATCCATTATAACAATGATGGAGAAATCAAATTATCGAGGGACAATCAAATTATCGAGTGTCAATCAAGGTGGAACAACATGGTTGTGGATGGAATTGCAGAATCTACACATGAGACCTGGACGGAGTCTGAGGTCAAAGTGAGGGAAATGATCTCGGAGAAACTGAAGATTGACCACAGGAAGATTGAGGTGGAATGCGCCTACAGGACAGGAAAACTCTCCACTGGCCCGGGTGAAAGGCCCAGGCCGATAGTGGTGAAGTTCCTGAGGTAGCTGTTCTGGAAAGAGCCAAGAGCTTGAGAGGAACGGATATCTTCCTCAACGAGGAGTATCCTGAAGCTGTGCAACAGAAGAGGAAAGAATTTATTGCAGCCATGAAAGCTGCCAGAGCGCGTGGGGACATTGCTTACATCCACTATGACAGGCTCATTGTCCACCCTCCCTCCCAGAACCCTGGAAGGGAAGAGAGAGCCACGCCTATGTGTTCGTAGCTTCAACCCCGCAGCACACACTTACACACACACACACACACACACACACACACACCAACTGACTGTTAAATACAGTATATGTATTTTTTTCGCATGGTTTGTTTGCTCTTTTCTATATGATGTCTATCTCTGATAAGCTACTCAGGAAAGGGCTGAAAATAGCCCATATTAATCCATCAATAACTTGCTAACATCAAATGAAATTAATATATTAGCCATTTCTGAGACTCACTTAGATAATTAATTTGATGATACAGCAGTAGCAATACAAGGATATAACATGTATAGAAGAGACATGAATTCTCATGGGGGAGGTGTTGCTGTATATATTCCGAGCCATATCCCTTAATGCTTAGAGAAGATCTTATGTCAAGTGTTATTGAAGTGTTGTGGCACATCTAAATCCTTTTCTTTTGGGGTGTTGCTATAGGCCACCACGTGCTAACAGTCAGGATCTAAATAATATGTGTTAAATGCTTGATAGTGTATGGGATGCGAACAGAGAGGTCTACTTTCTTGGGGACCTGAAAATTGACTGGTTTTCATCAAACTGTCCGGTCAAGAGGAAGCTTCTCACTGTAACGAGTGCCTGTAATCTGGTTCAGGTTATTAATCAACCTACCAGGATGTTTACAAACACTACAGGAACAGGATCATCCACATGTATCGATCACATTTTTACTAATACTGTAGAACTTTGTTCTAAAGCTGTATCTGTACCCATTGGATGCAGTGATCACAATACAGTGGCTATATCCAGGAAAGCCAAAGTTCCAACAGCTGGGCCTAAAATAGTGTATAAGAGATCATACAAAAGATTTTGCTGTAACTCTTATATGGATGATGTTAAAATATTTGTTGGTCTGATGTGATTTAATGAGGAGCATCCAGACGCTGCACTTAATGCATTTATGAAATTGCTTCTTCCAATTACTGATAAACATGCACCTGTTAAGAAACTGACTGTTAGAACTGTTAAGGCTCCATGGATTGATGAGGAATGGATAAACTGTATGGTTCAAAGAGATGGGGCAAAAGGAGTGGCTAATAAGTCTAGCTGAACATCTGACTTACTGCAAATTGAGAAATGTGATTAAACTCAACAAAAAGAAGAAGAAACTGTATTATGAAGCCAAGATCAATTATTCTGTATAAAGCTTTGTAGTACTTTAAATGAAATGATGGGCAGACCGACAAATTCAACTCCATCTTTCATCAAATCAGATGGCTTATTCATCACAAAACAATTAGATTTAACCAATTATTTTAATGATTGGCAAAGTGGTTAGATTTAGTCAGGAAATGCCAACAACGAACAGTGAGCCATCGTACTCATGCATAATAAAACAAGTCATGAAAGAAAAGCATTAAGTTACAATTTTGTAAAGTTAGTATGGGAGAGGTGGGAAAATGATTGTTATGAATCAATAGTGACAAAACTCTTGGCTTTGACATTTTAGATGGAAGACTACTGAGGATGGTAGCTGACTCTATAGCCGCTCCTATCTGTCATATTGTTAATCTGAGCCTAGAGGAAAGTCTTTGTCCTCAGGCCTGGAGGGAAGCCAAAGTCATTCCACTACCCAAGAGTGGTAAAGCGGCCTTTACTGGTTCTAACAGCAGACCGATCAGCTTGCTGCCAGCTCTTAGCAAACTGTTGGATTTTTTGGGGAGCAAATACAATGCTATTTCTCTGTAAACAAATTAACAACAGACTTTCAGCATGCTTATAGAGAAGAGCACTCAACGTGTACTGCACTGACACAAATGACTGATTGGTTGAAAGAAATTGATAATAAGAGGATTGTGGGCGCTGTACTGTTAGATTTCAGTGCAGCCTTTGATATTATTGACCAAAACCTGTTGAGAACTTATGGCTTTTCAACCTCTGCCATGTTACGGATTCAGAGCTACTGTATCTATCTAATAGAACTCAGAGGGTTTTCTTTAATGGAAGCTTTTCTATTGTCAAACATGTAAAGTGTGGTGTACCGCAGAGCAGCTCTCTAGGCCCTCTACTCTTTTCTATTTTTATTTTTTTATTTTTTTTATCCCATTTTCTCCCCAATTTTCGTGGTATCCAATCGCTAGTAATTACTATCTTGTCTCATCGCTACAACTCCCGTACGGGCTCGGGAGAGACGAAGGTCGAAAGCCATGCGTCCTCCGAAGCACAACCCAACCAAGCCGCACTGCTTCTTAACACAGCGCGCCTCCAACCCGGAAGCCAGCCGCACCAATGTGTCGGAGGAAACACCGTGTACCTGGCCCCCTTGGTTAGCGCGCACTGCGCCCGGCCCGCCACAGGAGTCGCTGGAGCGCGATGAGACAAGGATATCCCTACCGGCCAAACCCTCCCTAACCCGGACGACGCTATGCCAATTGTGCGTCACCCCACGGACCTCCCGGTCGCGGCCGGCTGCGACAGAGCCTGGGCGCGAACCCAGAGACTCTGGTGGCGCAGCTAGCACTGCGATGCAGTGCCCTAGACCACTG